>NW_020450695.1:205329-345859 GCF_003343035.1 Apteryx rowi | reverse complement strand
ATGCTACTTGTACAGGAACCCAAGGAGAGATCAAAACCCCCACACTAGCTGGCTCTGTTTTAACTCAATGTATGAAGACCCTTCTTTGCAGGCACCATTGTTAATTGATGGGCTGCGCAGGCAAAGCCATGACAGGCACAATAAGAGGAGAAATATCACACTATAAGGAAAATACAGGTCACTCAAAGGATTATGCTTTATGGTTAAGAGGCTGAAACCTTTGGTATACTTTATGGAGAAGAGGCTGAAGTTGAGAGGTATTTATTAAGATGGAATTACAAAAAAACAGCCCTAACAATAATTCAGGGATTGCATTACCAGTTTGGTTAGGAAAGGGATTCTTAGGGCTCCATCTTACTCCATGCTCATCTTTCTCCTGTAAATTATCCATTCCCATGGGTAACTCCCATGTAAGCTGACAGACAGATCCTGCTGATCCCCATGGGACCTGGATCAGGTCCTTTAGCTATTCAGAAGCTCCATATTTGATGCGGCACCAGAAATCAATCAGCATGCGGTAATTAATTCTGTGTACTAATGATGTATATCAACCAGAGAAAGTGGGTCTCTCTGGGGCAGAAGGAGGTGTTAATGTGAAAATTAAGCCCTAAATATTTGTATGGTTTCTTCTTGCCTTCGCAGGCCTCTGGATCTATGAAGAACGGAGCTCCTATGTCTGTTTAAGCTAAGCGGCTCCCCAGGAAACTGAAGATATGAAATTCAGTGAAGTTACTGTTCTGTGATTGAGATTTTCCTCCCTCTTGCACTACTTAGTGGTTTCTCAGGTCTTGGGAAATGTGACACTTGTGTGCAACAGTCAGAAGCACCTAGTTATCAGACTTCTACAGTATTTAACAACTCCGTATTTTACAAGCTGCACAGGTATTTCATTGAAATGGTCCCACAGGTTCTATGGCTTTGTAGCCCTCTGGTCCAGCGACATCCCTGTAATATTAAAAAGCCCTGGACCGGCAAAGATTTAGCCAGCCACACTCCTTGGAGGTAGGGGGAAACATTATCCACCCTGCACAGATGGGGAATTGAAGCACGCGCCAGATTAAGTGATTTAGCCAAAGGAAGGAAGTCTGTGACTGCTCAGCAAGGAATTGAATGCAGGTTTTCCTAGTCCCAGCACGACGCCCTCTGCCCAGACAGTCCTTCTGATGCCAAGTGCTCCAGCACAAGCTCTGTCATTAGACAGCTAATCCCTCTGTGCTAATGTCTTCTTACTAACCCTGGCATGAGGTTTACACAGTGCTATGCTTCTAAATAAAAGCCTGATCTGCAAAACCTGCAGCAGAGGAGCAGCGCAAGAGAAAAATCTGGCATTGGACTTAAGTGTACTTTGAATTAAATACAAATCAGGCCAGGATCCAGCTCTAGAAAACATCAACAATATTGTTTTGAGCAAAAGTTGTTAATGAGACCATATGTAAATCAAGGAGGACGGAATGGGTGTAGAAGGCAGAGTAACGGTATACAATTAACATGCATTTTAGATTATTATCTGTTAGCCAGAGAATTACTATTCTGACTGCTCAATTGAGGCATTGAAACACAGAATGAAAGCCATTATTTGTCCAATCAGTGCCTTGGTCACAGAAATGTTTTGTCGTAGGTGGGTAGCTGTGAAATATTTCTAGATATTATTGCCAAGAAGAGTTCGAAACCTCTCCGGAAATGGAAAATCACACAAAGAACTAAAAAAAAAAGAGAGATTCAAAAGACCCCCAAATAAAAACTCTTAACAGCAGAATATTGATAAATTAAATGAGAGGGGAGGCAAGACTTTTCAATCCAGGAACATTTTAAAGAATCTCAGCACTTGTGAACAGGCTGCGCAGATCAGCTGGTTTGTGGTATTAAAACTGTGATGAGACCAGACGTGTAGGAGGTGAAGATAAATGCGGATATCAAGTAGGAGTGCTGAAACAATGATAAAAATTGTAAAAGCCAGGTGCAGGGATCAGCATGCTGCTTTCTGAGGATGCAGAGAACATAAGATGACTTGACAAGTTTCTCTGACTTTTCTCTCCTACATCTATTGCAACAGCCCAGCTGGGGAGCTACATTGTAAAAGCAGTGTTAAATGAGATATAAATATTAAGCAATAAATCAAAATGCTTATGTCTTGAGGGCAACAAATTCTGTACTGGCTATAAAAAGTATAAGCAATATATAGGTAATGAGCACAATTATTTTCTTAGACTCTTGTGGTACAGTGAGGTGCAGTTATTCTACCAGGCTGTAGTGCTTGATCTAAGATGAGAAGCGTCAGCTTTGAAATACCTTATTTCTTTTGCACTATTAATTTAAGTATTAGTAGAGGCTTAAAAGTAATTTTATAATTTCATTACAAAAATCTTTAAAACTACATGGTTTGGCCATGTACAAACTGGTTTTTCAAATTTTTTCATTTTGTCAAAAATTTTGACACTATTTCATTAAAGATCAGGCCAAACCTGATCTTGCAGAACCAACAGGAAATCTAAACCACGCAAACCTCTGAAACCCCAACCTGCAATGCCCCCTCACATCCCTTTCACTCCCGCAACTACTGAAGAGCAGTTCTACCCTGCAACACAGGGAATCATCTCCCGTCTACAGGCAGAATTTCTTCTCACTTCCTCACTGCTGTTTTTCTTGTTGCCACTTTTCAACCCCAAACTGGCTGCCCTTCTGATGCTGAATTTTATACAAGTTGTGGGAGACAAGGCAGTAAGTACCACTGCCTTGAAAAGGGTCTGAAAGCGTGTTGGATATAGGAGAAAACCATCTTTCTAGCATTCCCTTCATCAAACAAAAGAGACCTTTCTTTGGTGTTTCTTAGGAGGAAAGCTCTATGACTTAAATGGTCACAAGGAGCCTGCAAAAGCAGCTGTTAGTTGCAGTCCTGAGGGACGCAGGAGTTGTCTTTTATACCTTATATGTTCTTGCTGAGGGTTTTACACCTGTGTATTAGGCAACCAACTTAGACACTGCCATTCAGGAAAGCCCCTACTTGAAACAAAAGTTTCGAGGCCCCCAGAAGGATTGTCAGGCCGCTCAATGCACCTGTATATCCCCTGGCTTTCTTTCTCCTTTCCTGTTCTTTTTGTGTATTCATCTGCCTTTCTCCAGTGCCCACATGGCTGTGCAGTAATGCACATCTCTGCAGGCAAAATGAAAGCATCAGGCAATACAGTGGGAGGAACCAGACCTGGAGGTGACCCTCGAGAATACCAACAGCCTTACTGCTGCTGCAGGAGAGCCACGTGGGATGATCTAATACAGCTTCGACATGTGCAATATGCATTGTGTGTATTTTTAAGTGTGCTTTATTTAGGTCCAGGCAGCCAGAGAAGGGAAATGAGTTTTGACAAACAATAGGAAAACATAGATATCTGAAAACATTATTTCCCACTCCTGGGTTGCACTGTGCCAGCCTGTGTTCCAGCAAGAGGAGAGGATTTTCATATGAAGGCAAACTGATGGATGTAACATTGCCACTGCTTGTGACCCCCTTGCCTTTCGTTTGACACCACTGTATTTTGAAGAACTTTGACTTCTTCAGATGCAAAATCAGAAATGAACTCCAGCTTCTTCCCTAGTACAATGCTTGCTTTTGCAGAGTATTTTCCAGGCAGATTGAATTCCCCAGTGGCTCTCAGCGCAGCCACAGAACATTTTCCCTCCCTAGCTACAGAAAAATAATGAGGTGTGGGCAGAATTCAAGTGGGGAGAGGAAAGGATGAAAACAGGGTAAGGGACACACTTTCAGATGGAATGAGCAAAAAGACTGAGGTTCAGTGAGTGGGGTACAAAGAATGGCTGTTTGGGAGAAAGAGAAATGTAAATAAGATATGTTGTTGACTACAGCTTTCCTGAATACAGCCAGGAGAAGAGACCAGGAGAAGGCACATGGAGTAAATAAGTACTAGAGAAACAGGTTAACACAGCCAGGAGACACAGCCTACGTTAGACTGGTGAATCTCACCAGGGGTGGGTTACAGATAAAACATGTTTCCAAGGTTGTCTGTAATAATCTGTTTTTCCATCAGTCGAATGATCAGCTCCTATTCTCACATATTCCCTTTTAAAGAAATATAGTATTGTTCCCTCCAACTACAGCTGACTCTGCAGTGGATATTTAATCAAGAAAGATCAGTAGAACAGCTGATCCACACACCCACACTGCACACACAGAACAGCCTTCCCTCCATGGCCCATGACACTAATTTGAAGGGTTACCAGGCAGGACACTTGGAAATGACACAGTGTCTTTGGGGAGATCAAGGACACTGTTCAGGGAACTCACTCAACCAAAATGAGAAAGCTTTATGTTTCTGTATTCTTTCTTTGTGTTTTTACTTTTAAATTTTATTCTGAAAAAAACCCCAAACCCCTGAACAACCAAGAGCAAAAAGTAGTTTTGCTCTCAGACCATTGATAACTCTCAGTCTTGACTGGCATCTATAGCAGTTGTTCTTGCACTGATTTTGCTCTTGCTACGCACTGATGACTGTCAAAGCTGACCGTTCACAGTATCGAGAGGCCTTGCTGAGTATCAGTTACTGGATGTATTGCTAGGGAATGACATCTACACATACCTAGCCTGATTGAGAGGCATCAATACCTCTCGAACTCCACAGGCACTTCTGCTTTCACTCTCAGACCAAGTTTGCTCTTGGTAGGCATCGACCACTGTTGACACTGATCCCTCTCAATATCGATGCCTATCGATAGGCATAAACACCTCTTGATCACAGGCAGCTATAGTATTTCCTCTCAGACCACTGGTATTTCTCAATCTCAGATAGCATCTATAGCATTTGTTATCGCACTGATATTGCTCTTGCTATGCACCGATGACTATCAAAGTTGACTGTTCACAATATCGAGAGGCCTCACTGAGTGTCAATTACTGGATGTATTGCTAGAGAATGACATCTACAGATATCCAGATATTCCATCCATAAGCATCAATACCTCTTGATCTCCACAGGCACCTCCTCTTTCACTCTCGGACCGAGTTTGCTCTCAGTAGGCATTGATTGACATCGATTCCTCTCAATATTGATCCCTATTGAAGCTTATCAAATTCCATACCTATTGATAGGGATTGATATCGATCAGTATCAATAATTACCGATATTGATCGATATCAATCCCTATTGATAGGCATGGATACCTCTTGTTCCCTGCAGGCATCTATAGCTTTCTCGCTAGGAATGACTTTGCTCTTGGTAGGCATCAATCACTATTGACATCAGTCCCTCTCAGAATAGATCCCTATTAATGCCTATAGATTTTCATACCTATAGATAGGGCCCATGAGGCTTCATGACAGCATGTCAGATCTGAACTGGTCTTGTGTTTGACTAAATAATTCATCCTTTTATCACTTCTAAAAAAATATTGTGGAATTTCTTTTGTTGAGTTTTTTTGTTTGAAATTTTCTATGAAAAGAAACAGAACTAGTGCTCTGATCAGTGCTGCTACCATAGCTCAGCTTTGGCCCTTCCTTAACTGCAAATCCCAATGCAAGTTGAACTACTGAGTTGCTTGCATGGCTTCAACAGAAAACACTTTTTTTTTAGCATTTAGAGCAAAGAAGATCCTCTACTGAGAAACTAGTTAGCTCCCAGCAGAGATAAGCTTGGCAGAAGGATGGTAAGGGGTGGGGAAGGATGCTGTAGATCCTTGGCCATATAACTCTGTATCTGCCTGGCTCAGTTGGTTTAAGCCAGACCTTTAACCTGAGTTTCTAACTCTTTCTCTGTGTGAACAGGGAGCTGGGCCTGGAATGCTGCACTTGGCTGGCTTTTCCCATCTTCTCTCCTTGGGCCCCTTGAGAACTTTTATTAAAGAGATTTAGGAAACTTGAGGTTTTATAACAAAACAACAAAAGAGAAGCAGCACAATTCTAGACTACAAGTCATTTTGGATAAGTTAATCCATGACTTTCTACTACAAAGAACATGAAAGGCCTCTGAGAGCTGTGCCTTGGTATAATAAAGCTTTCTTTAGGAAATGCTTTGGCATGGGGTTTATCTTTTTGCTGCACTACACCATTTTGATCTGAAAGAAGTCTAGTAATTGCCCTGAGTCTGCTTTTCTCTGTGGGTAATGAAGCCTCCTGCATATTTCCATGCTTGAAAGCAGCCAAACGAATACATGAGCATTTGTGTTACAAAACAGTTCTGTGCTGTTACTAATCCCAGCAAAAAGGCATGGGGAGGTTTACAGAGAAATGTTTCTTGGCTGATGTAGGCCTGCTTGTGCCTGCTTCTCATTTCTGAATAAGTCAAAAGAGTGATCACTTGCCTTTTACTCATGCCAGAGTCTACTGAAATCCAACAATGCTGTGTCCCAGAGAGAGCCGGGGGCCCAGTTTTCAAACCTGGGTGGCTGATGGAGGAAAATCCACACAGAACGCCCTGCTGCTGAACCAGGGAGAGAGGCTACTGCGAAAAGAGATTTCAGGGCTAGCCCCGGAGCCGGTTTATTGTTATCTTGCTATTTGCCAGCGAGACAAGTGGATCTGCCTGGTTCTGCTCAGCAGCTCTGACACTAGTTTTCTATATATTCAGCAGGGCTGATGTTAGAACTATCACATGTGCTTAACAGACCTGTATATGAGCATTAAAAGTTTCTGGAGCAGACTGGGTATTTTTAATCCAGGAACACGGCAAATTTAGAACATTCGTATCTTGAAGCTGTATCTGGGAGTCAGAATAGCTCCCTATCCTCTGCAAAGGACAGTTTGGACATGTGGTCTTATATTTTCTCTAGACACAGGAAACACTCCTTCAGGCATACGGTCACTCTATAGGTAAAAAAGTTGTCTGTTCTCATATACTGGGTAAGTGGGGGGACACTACTACTACAGGAAGAAATTCACCTCTAGGACACTTGGGCAGTCTCCATAACTCCACTTGCACTCTGAGGAAGTAGTACTGAAGAACATGGAACTCTGCTTTAGTATTTTGCAGAAAGGAATATTTCCATGACCACAAATACTTTACTTGCTGGGTTTGTGCTATTATAACTCAGCAGGCTGTCGGGAAGATCCCAGAGTGCTGAGATTTGCAGAGACAGCTCTCCATCAAGGTGAGATGCAGCAAGGGCTCTTTGGAGCACCTACAGAGTAAATTCTTGAACAACCCCTAAATAACACCAAAAATAATGCAAAGTGAGGAAGGCAGTTGATTTTAGTTTGGGACCAGTCACCCTTTGAACAAGGGTGAGACAGGCCTTCTTGAGAGACCAAAGTGCTCTAGGACTGTGCTGTCTGCAAAGATAAGGGATGGATCATGGTAAAGAGCAGTTGCCACTTGGACTTTTGTACCAGGAACTGAGTTGATGGACTCATGTCAGTGCTATCACAGGGAAAGAGACTCATTCCTTTTCTCCTATGCTTCCAACTCTTTGCTCCCTATCAAATTTAAGTGTTCATGAACAGCAAGTGCTGCCTATTAAACACACCCAGAGTAGCTATGTAATGAGCTCAAAACTCTCCAGCAGGGGCCCATCACTGGAGGTTGCTAGTTTGAAGAGGGACCTTACCCCCTCTCCCTCTTCTGTTCAATCCCAGTCCTTGCTGCCAATAACTCCTTACATGTAACAAGAGTCTTGTGGTTGCCAAGGAGAGCCCACCCCTTGGGAGGAGGAGAACGTGTGGAGAAGGAGTAGCAAAGAGCATTATCATAATTTACACAGCAATGGGAGATTGGCAGCCAAGTGCCGTTGGCAGTAAAGCTTTCAGCTGCTCCACAAATACTGAGAGTGCTCTCGTAATGATTCCCAGACATCTGCTTCACAACAATTTCTCAGACTCATTCTCTCTTTGGATTGTTTTCCCCCTCTGTTTTATGCCCTCCTGAAGAGTAGGGGCTAGAAGAGTGGGCTGCAGGGTTAACTCCCAGAAACAGAGATCTGTGGGGGCCACCGTGCCCCACACCCAAAGTCTCTGGTGAAACCAGGAATGTGCTGAGCCTCTGACATATCTCCAGACCTCAAGCTGGGACTTCGGGCTATCCGTGCCTCCCTGCATGATGTGCTCCCTGCATGACGGTCACTCACCTTGGCTTTCCCTGAGGAGACTGCTGTTTGGCCATGGGAGTCCACCTGTCTCCAGGCTCTCTTCATGCCCCAGGGAGTGCAGGCAAGAGAGGGTACAGGAGAGCAAGCACACACTCCCCCACCTGTGTGTGACCCTGGGCGGGGCAGAGGAGAGTCGCTGCCTTTATTGTGAGCAGTCCCATTGTTAGGAAACCTCCACACCCCATTTGCCCGTTGCAACAGTGACGTCAGAACTCCCCAGGAATGACATAGCAGTCCATCACCGTGGAGAGCAGGGATGGGATCCTATCAAAACGCAGGATTTCACAGCAGAGAGGGGTGAGGAGGAGGCAGCTGAACCAGCCAACTCCAGATGGAATGGATTTTCATTTATCAAGAAACTGGGGCAAAGTTGAGAAGACTCACTTGCTCCTCCCATAAATCCACAAGTGGGAACAAACATGGGCAGCTGTGTCCAAAAATCTACAACTCGGGCTCTTCTCTAGCTGAGACAAGAGTGACGTGAGATTCCCCAAGCTGCAACAGGGCTGGACGGAGCAGATGGACTCCAATTTTAATGAAGGCGAAGAGAAGTGGGGGAGGTTTAGAGCCTCCAGCACACAATGAAAAGGGCTCTGGAGGAAAGTTTGTGGCGAGGACTCTAAGCAGACTTTTTTGCTGCTACATAATTGTTTAAATGCAGCTTGGCTAAGAGCTATGATATGCTAGGCATTTTTGCCTTTCATTAGCCACCTGGAAAGGGATATTAATTGGTTTGTATCTTGTTTTTCTTGGTGAGGATGCAAAGCTAGAAATTTCTCTGTCATAAGGACACAAGTCCAGGCATACAACCCTACTCCCCAGTCACACAGGAATGACTGTTGTGACTTCACTGCAGTTACTCTGGCTTTTTGCCAACACCACCAAGTGCAGAGTTTGGCCCAGTGTCATCTTTCCACTATACAATGTTAAGTGGCTGTCGATGCTGGGGCCAGAACAAGAGCCCTGGGAACCACATGGCTGCAGCTCATGGCAGTCTGCAGTGCGGGCAGCTGGATCCCGCTCCCTGCCGACATGCCTCTGGAGGTACCTGGAGGGGATGGGGCCTTCTGTGTGGCTCTGTGCCTCACTCAGCCCCTGACCCCGCTGCCAGACAGAGGTCGGCCAGCTCCAGATGGGAGATTGGCCCATGGAACCAGCCTGCAGCCACTGGGCACATCAGTAGACAAGGATAGCCCCACTTTTAGGGATAGGGATAGGCTAGCCAGGAACGGGGGTCACAGAGAGCTCTTCTTCTGTGTGATCTGCTGGCCAGATGTTCATGACTGGGGATGGCAGTGGGGTGACTGCCAAAAGCCTCATGGGGGAGGGGATGTCATTTGGGAAATAGGCTTCCTTCCAGCTGACATGTTTGGGCTGGCAGTCAAGAATATCAATTTTCCCTAGGGCTCTTTTTAGCAGCTACTGTAGCCAAGAGAGGTGTGAAGACAAAGATGTGTCGTCTCAATAGATCAGAGACCCAGTCAGCTCCAATTAGACCAGCCAGATGACATCAGAGATAATGTAAAACAGTATAAGGTCTATCAGCACAACAGCTCTGTGAGAGGCGACATGCAGCACTGGCAGAGAAAATGCACTGGAAAATCTTGCAGGTCATTTGATCACAAGTTTTTATAGGCCAAAGCCCATGGAAATAAATTAGTGTTTCCTTTAAGCTAGCTGATGTTTGGGGAAAGTCATGCAAAAAATGAAATTCTATCTCAGCCAGCTATATCCTAATCTTAAACTGGTCCTGCAGTGGGGAATCTGCAAATATACACACCATATTTAAGCCTCTTCAGGGAATCTTTCACTCTTTAAAAACACATATATATGAAGATTTTGATATATCCAGTGGAGGATTGCAGCCCTGAAAGGAGAGGTTTTGACTTGCCCTTCTCCAAGGTTCAGGATATTATTGTCATCTATAGAGATATCTACTCTTTTTCGAATCCTGCCAAATATTTTATCTCAATGTTTGCTCCAATTAACAGAATAGAAATCTGAATTACTGTAGGAATACAGACAAGAGAAAGTCCATATAGTGTGACTCCTCCTTTTCTGACAATGGCTATCAGGCATCAGCTGCTTTTTAGAAAGATATAAAAAACTCTCCAAAATAGGAGATAATGAAATGATCTGCTATCAGGGTGGTCTCCTTACATGCGCTATTAAAAATTAGTCTTAGCTCTGAAAGCAGAGGTTTTAATATCCCTTTAAAACAATTTTGCCGTTCATTATTTACAGTTCTGGATATGCTTGTTACCTATGCAGAAATTCATTTCTTTTTGGATCTTACCAGATTTCTTTGTCTAACAATATTCTGGGGGAATGAGTTCTGCAGTTTGATCACACATAGGCTAGAAAAGTGTTTTTCCTTTGATCCATTTTAGATTTGTCCCCTTTTTATTGCTTTTCCTTCATCTTGTGCATTAATCTCTCATTCAAAAGCCACACAAACAGCATCTGCTATCACCCAGGGACCTACAAGGACAAAATGAGAGGTCCTCGTGAAGACCCACTTCTTCATGAAGAACGTTACGAAATTCTACAAGCAAAGGACCAAATAGGGCCTGAGTTTTACAGTCTAAACAGTGCCAGCTGGCAGGGAAACAAACATAATCATTGCCCTAGAAAGCTGGACATTTTAGGTAAAGAACCAAAAGAACTAAAACTGATGACTAAAAGAACTCAGGGTAATGATAACATCCCAAGAGAGGGCAGGTAGCTGGGTTTTTTTTGTAAAACATTGTACAGCTTAAATAACATCAACATAACCTAAAACACTAATATGAAATTAATCTAGATTTGTAACATAATCAAAAAGCTGATATGAATCAGAACAACAGAGCTAAAAAGAAACTCTGACACTACTGAAAACAAGTTTCTGTTTAAATTGACATGTTTGCACAGCCTCTCCCTCCTCCCTCCTAAAAAAACTCTTGACTTTGAACCAACCAGAAGTTCTTCTGCTGAAAGTTTTCTAGCCAGCTCAAGATATTCCCTAGAGTGGGAAAACTGTTTTATGATGTCTGTCTTCATTTACAAACAAAAGCTGGGTGGCCTGTCCTCATGTATATCTACTGCTCCCTGCCTCCTGAAATGGGGCAATATTCCTTGATTTGAGCAGTGTTCCTGAGTCATTTCTATCCTAGGCAACACTCATAGCATGGAAGTGATTGCTGTGGTATGAAATAACATCAAGATAACATGGCACATGGTCGTTCAGGCAGTTGAAAGTCTTCCCTGAAGAGGTTTGGCAGCCTCCCTGTCCCTGTCAGCATGAGACAAGGGTGTTCCCTGCTCTCAAAATACTCGTATTGATTTAATTTAAACCATGTGCACTCCCTTTCACATCCAACTATCACCCTAGACTCTGTGCCATCCTTGGTAGGTGTTATTCCTAGTCTAAGCAAATTACTCAAGGCCTGGTCCCTATTATGTTCTTTTGGGAGTGTTGAAAAGTGTTGTTCAGACCCACATTATGATCCCCCTCCTCCCTGCTCCCCTCATTGCTGCCTCTGATAAGGTGCTGCTTGGACCCGCTCCTAAAAAGCTGCAGCCAATTCACTGGGAGAGAGAGGATCCTGGCCTGTGGAGAAACCTCTCCTTCTCCATTGCTCTGGGAGAGGGTTTGATGGCTAAATTGCAGACCTAGAGACACTTCACTTTGGTTACAGTCATAGGAAGCTCAAGCAAAAGACCCTTCTTAGGTTATACATTGCAGCACTCAGCTTGGTAATTCTGTTCCCTTCAGGAAGGGCAGCCAGGTGGAAAGCGTCCAGCTCTCAGAGTCACCGAGCACCGAGACCTGCTCCTTTGTCCCCATGTCAGGGGCCAGAGCAAAACTGCAGAGCTGAGACTGGCCTGCAAGGACGTGGCAGGGAAGCTGCCAGCCCTGAAATGCAAACAGACTCCCAGAAAAGAAGCTGGCCATACCTTGGCTCAGTTCATCTCCCTGCCCCAAGGCAGAGTAAGGGATTTGTCGCTAAAAGTCATTCTTGACAAATGTTCAACTAACCTCTTGAATCCCTTTGGTAAAGGAGATCCTGCAATAACCTCAGACAAATCTTTCCTGGTGCTTCAGTAACCATGTCCCAGAAAGATTTTCCTGGTATCTAACTGAACAGCCCTTCAGTGCATGCTAAGCACATTATGAGCCTGTAATTTGCTGCTGCCAATGGGCTCTCAGTGACCCAGGAGGTGCTGATGGAGGGGCACAGAGAGGCCAGACTAGGGACCATAATCAGAAATGTTCATTACTGACACTGCTGGGAGAGGGTTTGCTCATTGTTGTTGTTTCTGGCACAGAACAGCAGGGCAGACGGGGGCCATGTAATGCCCTTGAGCTTTTGGAGATTTCTTACCAATGTCGGTGGGAGAGGTACGGGGATCAGGAGTCAGACACAAGCCTTTGTCTCTCACCTGCCCCAGAGGGTCAGGTTTCCTTCCACTTTATAAGTATTTATTGTTTTAGATGACGGATGGTAGGGGGTCATTGGGGAGGGGGAACAGTGAGATAATAAAGGATAATATTGCTTCCAAAAGTGTCTTTTTTTTCCCAAAAGTATTAGCTAGTTGAATAAAAGATGTTATCTATCCCTACAAACCTTGACTAGCCTATATCCTTTCATCACAGCTTCAACAATGTTACTACTGCAATAAAAATATTTGCAGGCTGTATATGCAGGTAGATGAGCCTTTGGTGCTTTAATGACGGGTTACATCAGCAACTGGAAGGGAAATCTTCCTGTGGGGCTGTTGTTCCACAGCACTCTCAGGCAGCCCTGCTCCTGAAGGAAACACAGCTGGTCTGCAGCACTCCGGATTAGGAAAGCAGCAGTGATTTGATGATTTTGATGTGTTGTTGCAACTCCTGTGTAGGCATAAGAAAGGAGGATGGAGCTGGGACTGCTGCTTTTAGTGGTAGCCCCAGCTCCTAGCAACATGAGCTGCTCATGGAACTGCAGCCCAAGAAGATATCTGAGCATGTTAGCTGGCAGGGAAGAAATGAATCAGGTTCTGCAAAGGATACAGCAACCCCTTTGGAAGGGGAGATCTTAGCACTTTACTGCTGAGCATACTACGGGATTACTCTGCGCCTCGTTCAGAAGTCGCAATGAGACTATTACAGTTATAATTAGTGAAGATGAGTTTCTTCACGCAAACTTGTAGCAGCATAGGCTTGGAGTTTAAGAGATCTCCGATAAGTCTTGGTGTATTAACTGTAGTGGGGATTGCCTTGCATGATTAGGGGCAAAACAGGAAATCCAAGCCTGAAATTAGAACTATCCAACAACTCTTAATTTTGATGGAAAATAGTTCCCCTGTGCTTTTTACTGACACCAGATCTCTTTCTTTTCTAAATGGCTTAAAGTTTGGGAGGGGTTTGGGCTGGAACTTGCCCCTCTATAGGCCAGGTTTGTATTCATCTCTCCTCTGAAAGAGGAAGCAAAGAGGCAAACTCAATCTCAAGTGGACTCTGAATGGTTCAGATCCAAGCTTCTGCAGCCATCATTTCCTGAAAAATGTGCTAGGACAAGCAGTGCCAGTGGTAGAGCTGTGTTGAATTTTGGCTAAAAAAACATGAACATGAGAAGATTGCAAAATATTTGGCTTTTGTTTTCCAAGGGAATAGGTCTTCATTTCCCATTCTAAAACAAACTTGGAATCACAGAGACTGATGTTTCATTTCTTTAAAGAAAGAGGAGTGCCAAAAATGAATGGAGTCAGTGCTTTTGGGCAGACAAAATGCAGCATGACAAGGGAGGTCAGCACACTTCTGAAAAAAATGCACTTTTTTTTCATTTTGGGATGACCCCAACTCTTTTTTTTCAGCTATAGAGGAAAGTCGGTTATTCACTAAGCCCCTCTTCCTCCTTCTTTGCCTTCAGTTCCTAGTGGTATTCCAATAGGAAGAGCAAATCTCACTCCAGGGAAAGACAGGAAACAGTTAATGTGTGCTCACCATCCTGGGTGCTAAGAGGCAAAGAGCCAGTCAGACACATCAGGCCTGAATAAGGGGTCAGAGAGCCAGATACCAACTTTGGAGGACAAAATCCTTTCCCACAAGACCATGGAGAGAAGAGTTAAAGTCTTAATGCAGCTGCTACTGCTCCAACTTAACAGATGTCCTTACATAGACCACTTGAGTAAAGATTTGTTTCCCAGCAGGGATGTTTCACCCCTTGGATATAAGGCCATTGACCAGTCTTTCCCAGCCAGGAAGCTCCAGTCATCTGTTTGCAGCTATCTAATGACAGAGAGGAAGGGCACATTTTAATGAGAACATTTGAACTTGATTTGAACTCCACAAAGACTAGTGAGGTTCAAGAGTCCAGCTCAGGTGCTGTTCAGTTTACAGAGCAAATGCCAAAAGGAAGTGTGTGAGAGAGAGAGAGATGGAGAGAAAGATCCTAATAAGGACTGTGTAGACAAGAGTTTGACTCCGCTTAAGGTACCCTAGTGGGCCATCACAGTTTTGGGTGACTTATCTCTTCCTGACACATGCTGGACGTTGCTTATATGCTAGGCTTTATTTTTAAAATGGAATCGTCCTTAAAAGTGAAATAGATGTAAGTGATTGGTGGGGGCCTGGAAGAGGAGTGGAAGATGGGAAACAGTTTATGAATGATTTTGAGCACTGGGTTGCTCCAAAATTCAGAATAAATGTTCCTTCAAATGTTCCCCAAAGCATGTTTACAAAATTAGACCCTCACTTTGAAGGCTCATTGGATTCCCTAAAATTTGCCAGTAGCTTTCTGAAACTCCTTGCTGTTTTCAGGTTTTGAAGTGGGGGAACTGATCATGGCAGGCCAGAATTTGGCGACATAAAGGGACTTTGCATTTTGCCAATTCAACTGCTCTCACAACACTATGCTGATTTATACCCACCAGATAATTACACAACCCCTTCCTAAGAGCAGCCAGGAGACCTGACAGCCATGTTTAGCCTTAAAAGTTAGTTTGCTTAAAAGCTCAGTGGAAGTGAATGGAGCAATTGCAGAGCACACAAAAAAGTCAGTACAAGGAAACTCAGGCCCTGAGTTAGGCAATAGTCTTCATTTTGAGGCATTGCCCTCCACAGTTAGGAGAGCAAGTACCTCATCTTGAACTAAAAAAAGCCCACCTACTTTTACAGGTCTGTCTGTAACAGGCTATTAAACTATTTCATCGGATCCAAAAGGGGAACCTGTTCCACGCACTTGACAGTGAATCAGATGAGGGTTTTTCACATAAGGAATTTATTATTTCAGAGATGTTATTAACCAAATTAAGGGCTTCCTAATGAAGTGTCCCTTCTCTGTTCCATATTGCACTGGAATCCTGATGTAATATTTAAAGAGGAATTTAAGTAGTGACCTCTCTTCTCCTCTATTCCACACAATTCACAGTTTCTATAAAATCTCTCCCAATTTACACTGTTTGAAGTGGGAAGGCAATCAGGCCCTGAGAGCTCATTTGAAATGGATCTTTACCAACATCAACATGTAAGATACCCTGTGGATGGCTCTCTAACACGTTCCAGCAGCCTAGTAGAGCACTTCTGGACTCCCCTGCTGGCAATAAAATCCATTCAGTTTAATCAGAGGAAACCCTATGAAAAACCTCACTGTGCCCAAAACAAGCCAGGAAAGTGACCTGCTAATTTTATTCAGAGAATGAAACTAAACCCAACAGGGAAACCAACTTGAGTTTTCTGTCCCTGTCTGAGCTACTGACTGCCAAAGCTGCATCATTTTACTGAGCCACATCTGCTGCACACAAAGCCTGCCTTCCTGATGGTATGGTTACAAAACCTAAGGAGGTTGCTCAATCTTCAGCAGTAAAACTGATGTAAGAGGTTTTGAGCCTTGCCCACCTCTGGGCTTTCTCAGGGGTGCTCAGGTAGGGCCACCTCATAGGCCATGTTGATGAAATGGTCCAGGTTACCCAACCAAATCCACCATTATCTAGGCTGTAGTGTGGTTCCACCAAGAGCTGCACAGAGACAATGACAGGGGAGTGGAGCAGATCTGCCAGAACCAGGAACCTCTCAAATGTATTTTGTCACAAGAGAAATGTTAACACTTTGCTCCCAGAGGACACAAAGCAGGGAAATCTCTGTGATTGGCCTGAGAAGAGACTCTGACCTGCTGCTGGAAGTTCCCCAGCCTGCAGGCACAGAGGAATTTCTCACTGGGTGACATGGTGTGGTCCAGTTCCACAATAAGGCACTGTTGATCACCTGCCAACACCACTGGACTTCAACAGAGGTGAATGTGGTTACATACAGGCTCATTACCATTAAAACAACTCATTATCACATGAGTTCCTGTGAGTGACTAGCCTGAAGAGCGCTGTGTTTTGCTTTGCTTATTAAAAGATGGCAATAGCTGTGCTTCTATTGCTATGGCTAGACTGTCTCTCATCTTGGAGGCGTGATTAGGAAGCAGCTGGAGTTAGCTATAGATTTAGCTGTAGAAGAGCTGGGCTTAAAGCAGTGTAAATGAACTCCAAACCTGTCCCATTACAAGCTCTGAGAGAGCAGGGTCCATGGGTGGGCCTAAAACTGTGGGAGCATCCTGCAATAAACTTTATTTGAAAGACAGCTATGACCTATTGCCCAAATCTGGAGGGTGGCAGTGATACCTTATACATGGCGACAATCCCCTGTATCCACATCTGTCCTTCCCGTCTGTGACCAGGCTCACCTACTACTTTCCTCCAGCTCTGGGCTTCTCTCTATTTTAGGGCAGATGTTTAAGACAAGGCACTGCTTTCTGTCTAACTCCATGAGCTCTTCAGAGCATGCAGTAGTCTTTAGTCATGTGGGATCTGGGTTTTTTTGTTTTTTCTTAAAAAGTTTATCAAGAGAAGCACCAGAATGAAATCTGGGCCCTGCTGAAGTTAGTGAGTAAGCTGTAAGTGAATTAACAGGGCCAAAGCTGCCGTCTGTAGGCTTCATCTGCAGTACCAGTAATGAGTACCAGACATTGACTTTGAAGTCACTTTGTGTTCTGATGATATAGGATCCTAGAAAAAGCAGTCATGAGTAAGCAAAAGCCCTCAAATACCTGGGCAAACTTGGGATCATTAATCAAAGACTTTTTTACATCCATGTCAGAATGGTGATATACTGAATCCATGAGCTAATCTGGTATTAAAGCTAATTAATTACATCTCCCTATAAATTTCAGTAGATCCAGGACTTGGGCCAATATCTCAGGGAAAGAGGGAATATGGCTGCATTGCTTTCTTCCCCTTTTGTTGAAAGAAAACAACAAATTTTTAAATTAGATGTCACATATTTATTAGATATATTGTGTAGTTTCCTTTTCTCCCTCCTATTAACTACCTCTCCCAGAAGTTTAAAACTGCATCCAAGGCACAGATAGTCTGAAAACAATAAGTAAGTTATAATGAAGAAATCAAATACTTGAGAGCTGAGGGACAAATTACACTTTTATTATGCTGGGGCAATCCCAGTAAGGCAGGGGGCAGAACTTGGCCATATATCTGAAACCAAGTAGTTGAATATACAGTATTAGAAGCTGGCTCAGTGTGAACATGTCTCTTAAAGCAATTATAGATATGCCAGAGGAAATGTCCAAGACTAGCCAAGATAATCAGCAGAGTTTCTTGAGCCAACATCCCAAATTCTCCTAAGATAAACTTGAACGACATTTCTATTTATTGTTTCCTGACTCTCTTGATAGTCCCTATCAAAAGGCAAGAATAACTAGAGGAAAGGACTAGAAAACAATTGTATAACCACTGCAAGGGTAGCATTTTGAAACTGGATTCTTCAGTACAGTCTGTCCCAGCCTCAAGTGCAAATGTTTTGCAATAAATCAGAGAAACCACATTCACCAAGAGGCATCAACTGGGCTTTAAGCATTGGGACAGAACTTTGTGAAGATGTCCTACATGCAATTGCAAAGGCCTCGTGAAGAGCGAGAGCAGCGACTTTTTCTGTGCCACTTTTTGCACAGAAAGTTGAACAGAACAGATGTTTCCGCTGAGTCCATGCTCCTCATTACATCTGAACTGAATGACTGATCCAGGAAAAAGGCAGAGGAATACATGTCTCACTAAGAGGTTTTAAGGAGGGAGATAGGAACATGTCTTGCACGTGTGCACAACTTGCTTTTTGTCCACATGTCCCCTGCTGTAAATGAACCATATTGCAAACTAGAGACACAGTACTTTTGTAACCAGGAAATGCAAAAGGATAGGCCTGGCAACATGTGCAAATACGCTAGTATAAAAGGAGGCACAAAATAACTCCCCCCCTGGTTTCCATAAGGAAGCTTCCTCACTAGAAAATCATAGGCAATGATGTGTGTGGCATGAACTCAGCTGCACCAGCGCTGCCATCATCCAGATGGCCTGTTAAATCACCCACAATTATTAAAATACCATGGCAACTTTGCAAGTGCAGAAGTGCTCAACATAGCACCATGGCCAGATTCCAGCTGGAGGCACTTCATCCTCTTTGGCAGGTTTGTGCTCTTGCACTCAGGAGCACTGCTGTTCCCTAGCTGCACTTGTGATGCTGCAGCCCCGGGGCCAGCTGCACCCAGGACCATACAGGTCCTGCAAAGCCAGGCTTTCCCCTGACCACCAGTAGGTGCTGCAGCCGATTACTCAGTTACTTTCTCTTTCCATTGTAGGTGTATGAGTCCAGAGAGCTGAAAATGCCTGTTACAAATGAGGCATTTCAGGAGAACAAAACCCTTGAGGTGAGAAAGCCCTCCAGCTCCAACAGCTTCTTAGCTAAGGTGTTTTTCACCCCTACCAAAAGTAGCATTCACTGGCAGGTCAAAGCCTTTCATTTCAGATAGCAGCAGTACCATGTAGAGCAGTGAACCAGAAACTGTAGAGTTTTGCAAGCAGGGAGTGAGAGCAGAGTTTGGCCCAGGCAGGCCTTTCGCGCACTCCCTGGTTAGCTTAGCTCTGCTAAGCTGCTCTCCCTCCTAGTAAGTCACGTCTGCCAGGAAAGTTTCAGTCACCAAAAGCGTTGTGGTCCCTAGTGTGAGCCTAGCACCACTGCTCTGCTGTGAAGATAATAATAATTGTATGTGCATGTTCAATGAACTCTTTCTGTTGGGCAGTGTCTGAGCTCACACTGGGATGCCACATCCTGTATGAGAGATCAGAGCATCTATAAATGTGTGCATTTCCTCTTGTTTCTGAGTCAAACACATCTAGTTCTTCAACTCCAGCAGCAACCATGCTTGCTTATAAATGCTGAACTCCCATACTCAGCCTTACTGCTAGCTATGGCTTGATGCCTCTGGTTGAAACTACCTGTGGCAGACCCAGGAAAAGGGGCCTGTGTGGCTGCATGACAGAGCGTGCAAGCACTGCCACCAGCTCTCCTAGGGATGCCTTAATTTTCCTGGAACTTGAAGAACACTATTAATGTTTCCTTTGCCTCCCTGATTCTTTATTCCTGTTTCTGTCCCTACGGTACTGTTCGCATTGAGGCTATGGTGCAATAATGAAGTGTTATCACAAAACCTCCAAGAGCAATTTTGGAAACAAAGTATCCAGGAGTTTGAAGTCTTTAGCACCAGAAGCAAAATGCTGGTGTACTGACAATCCTGTTCATCCCTAATTAGCAACAAAACCAGGACTGACTTCCTCTGCATGTCAGCTCCAGCCAAGGGAAACGTACCATCCTAAGACTCAATTTCCTCATCCGTCCTGTGATCTGTCTTCCCTGAGTGTCTGCTGAAACCACTAACCTGGAGATGAACAATCCAAATTTTCTTTTTTTAGTTAGGCAGCTGCTGCCCACTAGGGAAGACGCACATCCTGCATAAACCCACAGTACTGCAGGAGCCTAATGGAAGTAGATCAGACCCCAAAAGACGTGAACATTATCGATTGCTTACCATGCACAGATTGTTGATTCAACATGCAATGTAACAAGCTTAAACTAAGATGCTCAGAATAGGACTTCTGAAAAAATAAAAGCCAAGCTCACGCGTGCCTCTTGGGATGCCCAGCACCAACCATAGCTCAGGTGTTTCTCCCCAAAGGGAATATCTCTCTTCATTGCTAGAAGGGAAACATTTTCCTTCTGTATCTTACATATTACAGTCTCTGATACTGCTACACACTAATTGGGCCCCCTAAGGCATTTCATTTCTTTAGTAAGTAAGTAGTAAATTATAAAATAAAATAAACTGGCTCAGAATATGTTTTTCCTCTCTCCAAATTACATAAGCCAGAAAATTATGGTCTTCAATCAGGCCAGACACACAAAATGCTCGACACTTTTGTTTTGTCTTGCATATTAAGTGTATTTTGCCAATATAAATACCTGGAAGTCTACCAGCAGTTGCCTTTGTCAGACTGCAGCACGTTTAGAAGAGGTATGCCTCAATAAAACTCTATGGCTTGTTCTTCTTGAAGAACTGCTATGGTTTTCTGTAATAACATTAGTTCTGTTTTTCTCTCATTACAGCCTATATGCTAACTTTCATCATGAACCCGCTGCTCCTAAAGAAATGATAGAAATAATGCAACAGAAATACCCGTAAACATAAATAAAACAGTGGGATGAGGCAATGAGATGACAAGACTGAAAATGAGTGTTCAAGCTGTATCTTGAACAGAAATATTTTCTTCTGAACTTTTTAGAAGAGATCAGCACCCAGGAAAAAACCTAGCACAAACAAGCCAAGTGTTACTGTGCTCTGATTTCCTCTGTCTTTCAAAAAAGAGAGAGTATTCTACCTTACAATGAGCTGAAAACTTGAAAGGATCTTTAGATGTTTTCAATATTTTTATGGAAGGTGCCCAAAGAACACAAAAGTCTGCCTACTACCAACCCTAGTGTCTGACTGATGCAGACATACTCAGCGGCAGAGTAGGGTACATGCAACACTAGTCAAAAGTGTGTGACTGAGAAATTCTCCTGACAGAAAATACAACCTTATAAAAACAGAAGCTTTCTGAAGATATCAAATGTTTGAAAGTTAAATTTTCTGGCTGGAAATTGAAAAGAGAATTTGTACATTGGAAAACCAGTTTA
This sequence comes from Apteryx rowi, assembly GCF_003343035.1. Classification (NCBI taxonomy): domain Eukaryota; kingdom Metazoa; phylum Chordata; class Aves; order Apterygiformes; family Apterygidae; genus Apteryx; species Apteryx rowi. The sequence goes on along the minus strand of NW_020450695.1, from coordinate 324,750 downwards.
AAGATAATTTTTGACTAAGACATACACCCTTCTGACCCCACATCTGGAATTTGAGATTTATCTGTAGCTAAGGCCTGGAGCAGGCAGGGTTTCATTTTCCCTCCTTCCCCACCACTTGTTTTTACTCTCTTCCCTCCCTTCTCTACCGCCTGAGAAAGGTTAAAGGGTACAAAGTTGTGAAGGTAGGAAAAACCTGGCCTGCGTAACTGTATCTACTATTTCCTGAAAGGAGAACTAAAAAGGTGGGGAGCTATCTGAAGAAGGATCATTAGCAGGCAGGGAACAGAAAGGACAGAGCAAATAGAAATGGTACAGAAAGACTGGAAGGCCCCTAGAACCACAGAAGACAAAGAGTTTTAGGGCTGGTCTGGTCCCAAAATTAAATAAATAACTGCTGTGGACTTTTTGAGTAGGCAGACCTAGAAGCTATATTTATTTTCAGAACATGTTCTGAAGTGAAAAGCAAGTGCATATTTCTGCAGGAAAGCCAGAAAAGCTTGAAGAATGGAGTATTTCAAGAGTGGATTTTTTCTCAGGACATTAATGGGGTAGCAGTAAGGAAAGAAAGACGCGGCTTTTCTGCCTGGCTCCGTCCCTCTCAGCAAGGCAGCAACGCAGCCCATGGAGAGCGCAGCTTTGTGCTGGGCAGCCCCGCGGCTCCCCTGCCCGCCCCAACAAAAAGCGCTGCCATTCCCGGCACAATACCAGGTGGAGCTGGCGCAGACGCAAGCTCAGTCATTTCCACATTTCACAAAAGAAAACACAAATGAAACAAGAAAGGTGAATGCTGGTCCCTGGATGCCTCTGCAGTGCTGGGCCTCACCAGGATCGCTCGGCAAACTGGCCAGTTAGACTCTGCGCGTTATCAGTGGAAGAAATCCAACCTTTCACTGCAGCCCTCTGGCCAAAATAGCCTGCGCTGGGCCCAAGCACATGCAATAAAATACATTGGTTTATTTTTTTAAAACAGCACCAGAATGAACTTTTACTTTAAGTAAAACAAACAATTGCTAATGGTCCTTTCCACCTTCAGTCCCTTTGGCCTTTTTTCCCCCCTTTCCTTCTTGGTCCTGGACATTTTACAAACACTTGTAAATAACTATACCCAGGCCAAACAGAGAGTCATTCTTCATCCTAAACAGGACGTCAGGGATAGTGAAAAAACAATATTTGTGGTTGGAATGTATTGTATAAAGGTGGAGGGAATACAGGACTGTTTCTGTGTCTGGAAACAGATGACAAGTGTTTGTTTTCAATACAATATTTTAGAGAACAGATTAGATAATAAAATCCTAAACAGAAGACCTCATGCTCCACCACATCTGAAATAAACTTGGAAGAGATGTCTCAATGAACTCCGTCTCCTTTTGGGCTCTCACAGTACCATGAGGTCAGTGCTGCAGGGATGGATCATTTCACATCATTTGCTCAGTCAGTCAACAGGCCAGCATAAATGACCCCTTGCACTGTGGCCTGATGTGATCAGGAATAGCAGATCTGGTATTTTCATCTTCCAGGAGAAGTTAATATGCCATCGCTGCAGCTGCGCCTGCTCTGATCAGTCATTCATTTCTAATAGGGTATGTACAATCATCAGCCTGCTTGCAGGAAATATATGTAGAAATGTAAGATTTTTTGAATGATCCAAGAGATTCAGAAATTTCTTTTCCAGGTGTGACTTAAGATCTTTTGTTACAAAGAAGGCAAAGTCTCATTAAAAGTTGATAAGTCCCATTTTCTTAAGCACATGACAAATTGCATTAAATTGTAATCATTAGAGCTTCATTAACATGGCTTGGCCCAAAAACATTTCTGGATTTTTCAGAAAAACAAGACACACTGAAAAAATTAATCAGGATCAACCCAAAACATTCTGATCACCCTGAAGCATTTAAAAAGCTATGAGTCCTTCCAATGTAGGTCATTTGATTAACTGTCAACACAGTTTTAAAACAAAGCAATGAAAAATTAAGGCTGTCCAGCAGTATAGCTCAGTGTTTTCAAAGTTCTATTTGCCTGTTAGTTTTGGATGAAAAATAAAAGAAAGATGAATTTTATTCCAGATTCATTAGTGAGTTAAGGTCCCTGAAACTACATTTAATGACAAATACAGTAGATCCATTTTTTAGGTTAATGGAGTTAGTCGATCTTCTGCTGAGTAGAGTCAGTTGAAGCATTTTGAGCAGAGCATCCCTCCACCACCCACACTTTCACTTATCAAAAATGGGTTTGTTTCAACATTTATAAACACTTTCCATCAAAATGGATCCTTTCCAGTGGAATTTTCCACAGAAGACTCAAAAGGAAGTATTCAGTGCAGAAGACCCACAGTGTTTTGTTAGGAGTCGACGTTAGACTTCATGTCCTCACTGTACCTGCGGGAGCCTGGCAGGGACGGCGCTGCCTAATGCCACCTGCAGCCTCCTTTGTTCTTAGTGCTGAAATTACATTTTTTCCCATGGGAAGGACATTATTATTTTTCTGTCCCTTTTAATGTCAGTCACTCCACCACTCCTAAATTTCATTGAAACACTATCACCAAAATCTTAAACATTTTTCAAAGCCTCTGTTCATAACAACCTTTGGGGTTTTTTTAGCTATCTTGCATTTTCCGTACATCTGCCTAATTCTTACCTGCATCACAACAGTGTATAACAAATCAAAACAAAATGGTCCTATTTGATAAATATAAACTACAGTCACTGCACCCTCCTCCCCCCCAAAAAAGTGGGAGGAATAAGAGAAAGTTTAGAGATCAGATAATAACCATTTTCTGATTTTGAGGCCTTTCTTTCAGAGCTTTGTACCAGAAAATCTCCATTCACTTTGACAGTCTTTGCTTAAGCTGTTACAGCTAAGATTTGCATGGACTATATTCCATCTGACTCCTTGGGTTTAGTGTTTTTCCTGCCACTTTCTTTGGGCCCTCTGAAGTGCTTTGTTCATAGAAAAGCCCCAGACTGAGGGACTCAGGTGGAGTTCAGGCTGTGTGAATTTAGCTGAAGTCTCACTGTTCCCAGCTGCTGAGCTGACTTCTGCATCTTAACCAAGCTGTCAAAACAAGACGTATGTTGACTACACAGGTGTGTTCTCACTTCCTGCTTCTCCCTGCACCAGGTCAATAAAAAGACCTGCTTGGGAGTTATCCATGTAGAACTACTACACTGGAAGAATTAAATGCAATATTTGCAGATTCTATAAGTGTGTATATATATGTATACTATATATATACACATATACATAATACATGTATGTATGTATGTATATAAAGGGTCTAGAAGTCTTTCAGATGGGCCTTATCTCTAAGACCTCTTATCGTGTAAGCCATGACATACAGCTGTCTCCTTGCTGAAGCTTTTCTGTTACTTGGGGAAAGTTCTAGGGAAGGTGTCAGAAACCTATTGTATAAGACAAATTGTCATTCAGCAATGAAGGGTGGAAAGGTTCCCAAAGTATTCTGGGGAGGAAAGGTTTGATGAAATAGAAGTTTCCATAGAAAGTCTGCTTTCCTGGATAGTTCTGTTTCTTTTTCATTTCCCTTGGAAGACTGGACACCTGAAATTCTCAATTCTTGCTTGCAAAAAACTTGCATTTGTCCTTTTTTAGCAAATAATTGTTATTTCCCACTGAAATTTCAAGTTCTGTAATTGAAGCTGGTCATAAAGGTTCTCTTCCCACCTCTCCCATTGGTTTGACTCCTAGTTTCTAACTACTACTGTTCCTGGAAAAAGGGGGACTGAGCTGATGGGAGCAGTAGTTTTCAGTCCCCCAGTGTACTGCTGGCCTAGTCATGGGGAGGAGAGAGCCAACAGTCCATCTCAAAAACTGGAGCTAAACAGGGAGTGGGGCACACGGGCTACCTTATTAATGGGATCACCCTTCTCTACAATGAAGCACACTTGACACCATCGCTGTGTGTATGATTCATCTCCACTGACATCCTTCCATTGATTTCAAGGGTGGAAAGGGAGGGAGCAGAGGTTAGGTAGGGCCCTTGATTTAGCATCTTGAACTCTTGAATGGAAAGGAAGGGGGTAGGGAATAAGGATTTCCAAAGAAGAACAGAGTGCTGTTATTTTTGGCCTTCTCAGAAATTTCCACAAAGTGAACAACTTTCAGCTGAGTAAGCGTCAGCAGCTCAAATATGAGGCCCAGCTCCACATCAGACTTCTCAAAACGTTCACTTCTCAGGTTATTAAGTTTGGTCTTTGCCCTCTTGAGACCCATGAAATGAATCAATGTCTCCTGCTAACTACCAAGGGATTTGCTGTCTTCATGCCTCATTGAGACATCAAAAACTAACTAGTGAGGTGAGAGTTTCTCAGTCATGGAATGCACAATATTCCAAACACTAATGCTCTATGTACAGAAATAATATCCTGAAGGCAGATCTCTTCACACTGTTGTTGATACATTTTCTAGCCACTATCGCTCCTTAATATCCAAGTTGATATTTAAAGGCCAACACATGTAAATGCTGGTTTTGCCTACACAATGTTGTATGCAGGCAAGCAGCTGCATTTTGGCAGAAACTGTGTGAAAATGCCAAAATCTTTGACTGATACAGATAGTGCATAGATTGAATCCTCTGATAAATGCCTACATCATACACAAGAATAGAGTATTGCTGTTGGTGTAAGTGTAAGAGAATTTGGTTGAAAATGGAGGCCCAAATCTTCCCTTGAGTACTCTTCAAAATCTATTCCTTTGGGGAAATGCAGCCTAGCCTCAGAGTATGTGAACTGTGCAAGAAAGGTCCAGTTAATGTTGATGTCTCCTTTACAACAGAATGATGATGAAATTCTGTCAGCAATTTCTCTTTGAGTCATTTGTGAATCTGAAATATGTTGTGGCAATTGTTCACGTCTGAAAAAACTGAACAGGCTGCACAAAGCCAATACTACCTTCCTATATGCATAACAATTTGTTAGAAGATGTTCTGAAGTCATTAAATCAGCAAATTAGTGATAGAATTGAGATTAATGATGGCTGGAAGCAGACCAGAAGTTACCTGGTACATTAAGAGCTGCAAGTTTAGGAGCATTTGGTTTACTCCTTTTCATGAGCCTAGCAGAGCCAGACAACCTTTCTGAGGGGGGTGATGGACTATACACAATTAAACCACTGGAGTCTTTCCATTAACTTCAAAAAATATTGGAAAACACTCCATATGGATTGGTTTTCTATGGCAATTCTTCAATGTTCCCTCATCTGTGGGTGTAGAATAGATATATTTTCCTGAGAAAACCTTTTGACATAAACATCTGGCCCATGATAACTCTCAGAACTAAATATAGAAGCCTTTGAGGGTTGTTAGCAGCCCATAATTCCACTATCATATCTCGCTCTTATCATTTGTTACTTCCTTTGGAGCAGAGGCCTGATTTTGAACTTCCACTTGCTTCAGGCCACACCGTTCCATCCAGTGCGGGAAGCGTCTCTCAGGGCAACCAGAATCTCAGTGCAGACACCTTTGAGCAATCATCCTAATTTACAGTCTCCTGCCACATTAATCAGTGACTCCACCATGGGTTTATGCATCATGCTTCTGTGGCTACACAAACCACTGCATCTACTCCATGAAGGTTCCTGCTTGTACAATTCACAAGGAATTCAGACATAGAAGGACCAACTACTTGCCTGATTGATTTCAGATACACTTGCATGCCCAGTTGAAATGAGGCAAAGAAAAGTGCACATGTGGTGATATTTTAATACATGAGCATCTGAATTCAGATAAAGATTAAGTAGGTGCCACTCCTAAAGAGTACAGCCTCCCCCAGGAACATTTAAGTATTACAGGTTAACATCTTGAGTATCAGCAAGTGGACATAAGTAATGGAGATGTGGACTTTGTACTCATGTATCTTTCATTGCTTTTATATAGCACCTGTGAAGAAGCTGAGAAAAGCCAGGAAATGGATAAGCTGCTTTTTACTTACATTTGCATAGCAGATCTACATTTTTCTGTTCATTCCCAGAAAATCCTCTACATTTTTTCTGGTCATTCCCCTTTCTATGCTACAGTGTCTGATAAATTCAAGCACTGTGCCAGACTTGCGAAGCTTAAATATGGCAGCATGACTGATTGCAGAGTGGGATTCACCAGATCAGCAGACTGTGTGGCCATAGTTATTTAGGAATTCTTGTGCCTAGGCTTATGGGCAGGACAGCAGGACAGGCCCCCAAACACAGCCATGGCCAAAAAGTCACATTCATCTCTCAGTGATCAGGGAGCAAATAGATACTGCTGACCCCTCACTGGAAATTCATGGTAAACTGCATACAGTATATGATGGAGTCAGGGCTTTATCTGAGTTAGCCTATGGGTAGGACAGATTTATGTCACTAACGCTTCTACAGAAGTGGAGAAAAGAAAGTGTTTTGTTAAAATTCTCCATAGAAAAGTGGGTTTTTTTGTGTGTGTGTGAAAACAGAATGCTGGAAGTTTTCATCCCATCTCCACTGCATCTCCCACAGCAGATAAGGGTGTATGAGATAGGACAGATTTCCAACATTTTCTATGGCCAAGACTAGTCTGACTGCAGCTTGCATAAAGCATCATTGTGTTATTTCACAAAGAGGCTGGGCAGTTTGTTATGGGAGCCCCTGTCTGTGGCACAACCAAGGCAGGTACCCCTCAGAAGCTGAGCACAAGGAAATTGGAGAAAGGGGACAACAAAACTAAGCTTTCCATGAGTGTTTGCAACAGCACATGGAGGGCAAGATAATGCTTTCTGTGAAAATGTAGGTGTTGCTTTTCCAGTAACTTCAGAGGGGTTTTTAGCAAAAAGAAAAGACCAGAAGTTGTCATTTCTGTCAAAGAAGCTTCTAAATATTCTCAGGAATAGTAGTTCTAGTTAGTACTACAGGGTATTATGGGCAGGGTTGGTGCTCATTTCACAAGAAGTAGAACATTCTCAGGCCAAATATTCACTAACATATACCCATTTGAAAAAGTCATGGGAGATTTCAGTTTTGACAAAAAAGTATGTCTGCTACTTTGGCTGTATTAAAAGATGACTATAAATATGTAATTCAACACATCTGATGTCTTCAGATGTCACTTCGCATTGTTCTACAAAATTTCACAGAAATTTCCCTACACTTTGAGCAAGTCTGAGGTAAGCAGAGCTGCTCAGGTATCACACACCTTCCTGGTTAAGAGATTTATCTTTTCACAGTCAGACACACACATAAATTATTAATAGATAAGTTGGGCCACAATAAGGACATATACCAGGCAGAGTCTAGGCTCTTCTCCATTCCTGGTATGTCACAAGGATTAGCAAAAACAGAAATCTAGCTCTTCCCTCTACCTGTTTGTAGTAACTATAGCTGACTGTTCAACTGCATACGTGGAAATATCCTCTATGTAGCATACACCGCCACAAAATGCTGATTTTTATTATTACAATAAGCTTTAGACAGAGCTATTTGCCCTATCATAATTCCAGTTTTAATTGTATCCATCCCTTACAAAGTATTCTACTCAATATAAGCAGAAGACCAGGTGACTGAAGTATCACAGTTCCTTAGATTTGAGCATCGGCCTGGAAAGACAGAGGGGCTGACTTAAGTGTTTTGAGGCAGACCAAAGAAATGACTGTGGACCTTGGACAGGCAGTGGCATATACCATTATTCACCCCCTCACCAACATTGAGGCATTTCCCTTTTGGGGAGTAAAGAGCAAACACAAATATCAAGTCACAGAGAGGAACAAGGATTTGAGACCCTGCTTTCTCATCAACATTTCTTGTCTGCTGCTCACTTAGCCAGCTCCTCTCACCGCATGCTGGTTGTGGGTCCCCTCCTGAGGCACCCAGCCCACCCTGTGCAGTGAGCAGGCAGTGCACACACTGAACCCAGGGCTGGCAGTTCCATTAGGCACCTACAAATACTGTAATGCTGTTACAGTACAGGACTTGTTGTGGACGAATGCCAAAGTCTACTGCCTTACCCTTCACTGTGGTGAGGGTAAGAAAAGCTAACATTTCACTCAACCATCAAAAACATGAATTGACCTTGATAAGTAGATGAGTGGAATTTTTCACATTTCGGGTAATAATAGTCACAGACTCCATGATCACTGGTGGTACTGGGAAGTTTAAATAATCAATCTTCATAAAACTCCTAATCTTTGCCTGACAGGCATTATATACAATGTGTGGAATATTAATATTGCATTCAGTTCTGGACAGCTCAGTAACAGTAGTGAGAACAAATTGGAAAGAATTCAGAGAAGCACAGCAAAATGATTGAGTGGCTAGAGAAACTGATTCATGTGGGGAAATATCAAAAGAATTAAGTGTGTTATATTTTGGACAGAGTACAAGAGAGAAAGGGTAATATGTAGAGTGGCAAGACAGGCATCTTCGGGTATCTGACACTACAAGAGGAAAAGAAATTGCTTGGAGCTCTCTCAGGATGTCCAGTTATAATTATTAGAGGGAATTAAGTAACTGACAGTTTGGGCAGAACATCAAGAAAGTCCAATTTCTATCTTCTTTCCCAGATCAGCTGGTGAAAATATGCCTCCCAAAACTGAGGTTAAGTGGTAGGTAAAACATTAAGGGATATATTGTATGGGGTGTTGCTGAACAGGGAATATTTAGGGGAAATGCAGGGGACCTAACTCAAATGTACTCATCTCCAGTTCTGTTTGATAAGAGCACAAACACCAGTTACCACAAAGCAAAAAAGCAATGTCATAGACTTACAAGTGAGGATGTAGGTGCTCCAGAGGTAGTGCCTGAATACACACCCTGGCCTTAGGTATAAGCATCAGTTTATAGCTTGCTACCCAATTAATGACAGCACATAAGAGCAGACATAAGGACGAGTGCTAGCAACCAACTCAGACATTTCACTCCTTCGGTCCTTTTAATTTGCTCATAACCTTGTACCCTCTTGTTCAATAAAGATGTCATCAACTACATCATCGCAGAAGGGTGATCACAATGGGTCTGTGGCTGCTCAGTCCATAGCCACATGGGCTTTCACTCAGAGGATTTTACCTGTGCAGGGTTCTGACACCAGAGAGGGTGAGAGCTGGGGCTCGGTCCCCTGAGAACAGGGAAGGCAGGAGGGCAGCCACCACCAGCCTCGCTTGGAGCTGCCACTTGTTTTGCTGAGAGCTATGCCAGAGAGATGGATGACTGGAGGGAGAGCTGATATTTATTGGCATTTGGAAGAACTGCACAGTGCTGTTTAGCTGCCGGTGACCAGTGTGGTGTGGTGCAACATTATGATATACTGACAATAGACCCATATTGTACCTCCAGGGACTAGACAGACAGACAGACCGGCCTCTGGGACCTCATCTAAATTCAGGATGGAGACTTTCTATTTTCTGTGTACACTGAGGTCAGATATGGAAAGCTATGGAGTTGGATAGATATGTTAAGAGCAACCTTGTCACTACCAGTCATGTCAGATAAAAATCCAGGTTTAGTCTTAGTCCTGATAGATGCATTGGAATATCTGGGAGAGAAAGAAGAGAAAACAAGGAGAAATCAGCAACAGTTAATGAGCCAGAGTCTTCTGAACATCTTGTTGAGGACTCATGAGGTCCTTCACTGTAGCAAAGGAAGGGAATATCAAGAATCAGTAGGGAGGGGCTGAAAAACCGAGAGCGATTCAGAAGAGAACCACCAGTCATTTCCTGCCCCTGACACAGAGAGAGACAGCAAAATTTGGTCAGGGCTGGGATGCATACTCCTTGGATGTCCTGATGCCAGGTCAAACCTTGGTATCAAACAAACCTGAACCAGAGGCTCAGGATCCAGAGGACAGCCAAAATCTGAGTCTTAAGCATCCAGTTCTGGCTCATGTCTAGCTTAAGGTGACTGTTCTGCATATTTTAAGGAGAAGAAAAGTGATATGTGCAAGATAGGGACTTCTGTGTTCTGTCAGTCCCTCCTTGCTGCAAATGACAGAAGCATGCAGTGCAGCTGTTAAAATCCCCAATATAAAACATAGGAATAATGTGGAGGGAGTATGCACTTCACTTTGGCAAACATATTATCCAGAAACATGTGCAGAGGAACACCCACCAAGGGTCTGCGCTGTGTCCCAGGAGGGAGGGCTCTCTTGAACAGGACAGCAAGTTCCTCTGGAGGGGGATGAGTGGAAATAACGTACAAATAAGAGATCAAACAGGCCTCTTGCATACTGCCCAGAAGGCAGAGTTTTAAACATTCCACTCTTGGAGGAGGATTGGAATATGCACGACTTCTTCACAGCTACCATTTGCGAGGAAACTTGGAATATTTCAAGGAGGTTGTCAGAACCAGAACTTTGTTTCCCAGGTGTGGGCTGCGGGGCACCTCATTGCTGTTGTCTGCATGCAGTTCTCTTAATGGGTAGAGCTAGGTACACAGTGAAGTTATGCTGTGGGGAGAAGGTGTTGTCTAATCTTTTCAAATGGTCTTTTTTCCTTTTAACATTAGAAGATTTTAAATAAAACAAAAAAAGGCCTTTTAAGAGCAGCTCTTCTGAAAAAAAGATGTTTCATATTTTCAAGTTCTCAATTATTTAGGATAACTCTGTGGATTCCATTCAATCACGGTTAACTCTGGGTTTTGTTCCTCCCATTTTCTGTTGAATGTTACAGAGATGTTTCAACCAGCCCTCACCATCACTAGAGAGAGAAATTATATTTTAACCCCTGAAATGATACTGCCTGAATCCTGACAGATCAAGACCTCATTGCACCAGGTGTATGATACTCTTTGGCACAGCGAGGTCAGCATAGTAAGAGAAAGAGGACAGCAGCTTCTCACATCTCCCTCCCTGGGATAGTGACTACTGTATTGCTGTCTCTTTTCTCATCAAAACCTCCCTTTTGTTTTACTAAGAGGAGCTGGTAGTATCTCAGCTTCCTCCCCTGCTCTTTCACACACGAGAGCATGCTGTTCTGGACAGTTACCTCCCAAATGCTCTTTAACATATCCCCAAAAGCAGTGCTGTGATCTTCAGCCACTGTAAGCATCACAGTGATCAGCAAATATTGCTGATGAAAGCAATCCATGGCCCACACACATTCCTGTCCAGTGACAGTCAAGTCAGCCGAGCCAGGCACACACTGTACTGAGACTTAAAATGGTTCCTGACACAATCAGACTCTTTTCCTGCACCCAGCAACCAAATGCAAAGAGAGAAGCAGACTGAACCATAATAAAAGGAAACCTACTGCATGGCTATTTCATCCAGAGTAACAATTCTCTATACAATTCACATAGCTAAAGAAGTTACACTAGTGTAGAAGGTGGAGAATTCTCACTGGATCTGCTTGTGATTTTTATCAACATACAAAAAAAAAACATATTCAAGTGCCAAACTATCTTTCCTGGCTTGGTGGCATGGCTAATACTACCCTCTCACTAGGTCATGGAGTTGAATCCAAGGAGATAATGTTGAGCTTGGAAGTAGGACAGAGCACCTCACCATGAATTCCCATGTTCTTGGAACCAGTCATGTAATTAAGACCACAAGAGTCAGAGTATTTAGTGCTCAATCCCTTGTTCTTGAACACATCACAATGGTTCTTTATGTCTTGGCCATCAGATTTTGCCCTCAAGTTAAAGAGAAGAAAGAAAAGGAAAGAGAGCCTGGCATACAATTTCTTCCTACTAGAAATAAAGTAAACCAGAAGAGGAAGCTGACCTGGACACAGACAGTTATTTAGTTAATTAAACAATACAGAAGAGATGCTGACATACAAAACATTTTCTGACGTAACACACCCACCCTTCTTCACCTGTATTACCAGCCTAGGGCCTTCTGAAGAGCCAATCTACAGGCTCTCTTTCTGGAGGGAGCACCTGTAGATTCTGCAGCGACATTTTGCACTATCACACTGCAGAGAACTCAGTTGACTTTAGTCTAGTGATACTGCTTAAATGGATTGATGCTGATTTACATTAACTAGCAGACAAAGATTCAATTTAAGTCTTTCTTTGATTAGGATTGAGATTAGGATTGCAACTACTCTTCTTTGGTCTAGGCCTGAGGGTTTGACTTTTAACTGAGGTTAAAAGTCCACCTCCAATCATGATACACAGAGCAAGCCATAAGAGTGCTTCAATCCCCCAGGAAGCCAAGCTTCCCATGCACTGGTAGGCTGATGCTTGTTGCTTCGACCTGGGGTAACACTCATCCGGGTCCAGGGGCTGCTGACACTCATGCCTCTAATGCGACCAGCTCACCTTGCACCAATGGCAACTCTGCTGCAAGGCTTAATTGTGTCAGGAGACCTGTTTTGTGTTTCATGCTGATGAGCAGGACTGTTGGTACATTTTGGTCAAAACAGTCTTGGCTTCTACGTATCTTAAAATATAGATAAGCTATACGCTATTTCTACCAAATCTTTGTATGTCCTCCTTTGAGATAGATCAGAAGCACAGCCTGGAGCACAAATAGTCCTGATCTTGGGGAAAGTCTGATCCAGCTCAGAAACTCTTATTCACCAGTCTTTTTATTAGCCGCCTTAATCACAAGAAATCACTAACATACCTATGCCACATTTACACTCCAGCTTCACCGATCAGCACAGCGATACAGGGAATATGGGCCTCCAGATCCATTGGAATATATGTTAATTTTGGCCGCTCATATTAAAGCCTTTTAAAGCCTGCAGCAAGTTTTAAAACAATCACATTTCCTTGGGGCTGCCAGAAGCAAATGTAAATACAGAAGTTCAAAAGAAGAATGCAGTTTTCACAGCTGCATCTAAGCTAAATTAAAAAAAAAAAGGAAGAAGAAAAAGAAGAAAGACAAACTGACCTGAAAGCTTTTGCAAAAACAGATCAGGGCAGACAAAAGTAATTGTCCTAAAGCTGTTCTGGATATTTTAGGAACTCTATCATTTCCAGATTTGACAAGGCTTTTTTTTTTCTAAAAAAGCATCATTTTTAAGTCATATAGGACTGTGTGTTTAAAAACATCTTGATTAAAACTTGTGTAAGGGCTTCAAGAGGCAATAAAATACCTATAGCAAAGTTAGGAAAACATGCCATTTTGGCTATAATGTATGACTAATTGATTTTTGAGCATTGCCTAATTGTGTGACACTGGTTAACCAAACAACAATGCATTTTTTCACAGGCTCTGATATTAGCTCAGACCATTTTGTGACCTCCCCCTGTTGAGAGACACATTGTATTTTTGACCATAAATCTAACAGGGTAAGGGCTGGAAGAGGGATTCCTGCTTTGTTTTTGCATTTTAACTGAGGTCCAAAAATTCTAGCTGTTGTCGTTTATATAGAGAGCAATATATTTTAGTGAGAGCTATGGCTTGGAGAAGCATGGATTCCAAAGCTGTGCTGCTGAGCTTTGTGTTTATTTAGACACAGAAATGGGTTGGAATTGTGAGTAGAGTCATGCTTAAGTCATGGTTAAATTCATTTTTGCTGGCTTCACTGAACTGGCTCCTCATATTCATTTGAGGAACTAGAAAAAAATAGTAGAAAAACTTCATATTAAAGAGGATTTTTAACATCAAAATCTTCAAGTGCTCAAAATAATCCTCTTCTGCTTTCGCCTGTGGTATGGATGCTGATCACAGTGTATTATCTTAGTTTCCATTGAAAAATATATATTTGTGATGACCAAAACTCTACATGAATTCATATATAATTAATTAAGTTTTAAAAAGTAAAATCTTGAGAAAAATTAAAATTTTGTAATAATATAGTCTAAAATATAGTGTTTTACTTTTTAAAATCTTTATGAGTCTCTAAATTATTTTTAAAGAAAAATTAGGAGAACAAAATGAAAGAAAGGACATCAATCAACAAGAACATTTTATTACATCTTTTAGTGGGAAAACTAAAAATAATAATCAGCACTTCAATGTGATTTGAAAACATATTGTTTCTGTTTGGCCAGTCAACTGAGAAACTGTTATTCCTATTTTCACAAGCATGATGCTGGTAGGATTTAAAGCACCATTTCCTTGGGAGTGCGTGCTAAGGAACTAACCTGCCGAATTTCAAAGCACAGTTTTACACTCTGCTTCACAGCTTGGTGCTGACATTCTACTCAGGAGAGACGGGCAAGTTACTGCTTATAGTTAGACTATGAGGGGGATTTTGCTCTATTTTTTGGCAGCAATTTCCTAACAAAACTGACATCACATAATGCATTAGTCACTCCCAATTTGAAATATGTTCTTTGATCTATTTGGGACTGAGCAGCTGTAGTAAGCAGCTAGTTACCTGAGCACTAGAGTAGTCCCCATGCAAGAAGTGTTTGCACTTTCAGAGTCTCTGTCACTGTGCTTAATTGCCCTGATTTGTTTCTGTTTGCTAATAAGGGGACTGGAAAAGTGACAGGAGTAATTGGTGAGCTGTGATGTAAATTCACATTTCACAAGCTGATGGGTAAATAAAAACTCATTCTCATGAGAAGCAGAAAAAGTAAATAAAAAAAAGAAGAAAGAAGAAAAAAGAAAGGAGTGAAGAGAAAAAATAAGAAAAAAGAAAGAAAAAAGAAGAAAAGAGAAAAAAGAGGCAGGGTCCAATCCATTGACTGCAGACTGAGCCTGGCCACGATAGTAAGACAATAATTGTATGCATTTTACCAATATATCCAAATGAATTCTCTAAAGGGAAGAGTCCAAAACACTGAAGTGAAATGAAATTCAAGACTGCCCATATTTTGTATATGATTGCTTCACCATCTGTTCTTCTGCTTTGTTCTCTGTGTGGGTGTGGGTGTGCATGGATCCTCAGCATTTATGATGAAACTGGACTGTGAAGATGAAGGGTGCGTTGTTAAAATGGTTTGTGGGAAACTGGCTCCCTGTCATGTTACTGAAAGCTGCCTGACTGCATCCCAGGTCCTAACTTGGAAACATGCCCGAAGGAGTCTTCCTCAATTATTTCCCCTGGTGGTAATGAAGAAGAGAAAGGAAGAGGAATGAGCTGAATGTAAGGTGCACTCTCTGCCCATTAGCATTGGCTGCAGCACTCATGGCATGAACTTCTGCAGAATTCAATGTAATGGTCTGATCCAAATGAGAAAAGACCATAAAACTCCACTGCAAACACTTGTATAAATAGGACTTTTTCTGATGAAATTGAAACCATATTTTGACTTGCCATTAGAACAATAAATCTGAAGAGGTAGTTATCTGTTGAATAAGTACCAGAGAGAGAGTTACTCAGAGTCAAGAAATCAGCTGCTGGCTTGCAGAGGTAGATGGCAATGTGGAATACGCTGACCCATGCTGATTCTCTAAGCACTTGGTGGCTCAGCAGTGTTTGTGTTGTGATTTTTTTCTCCAACACATCCATTAAGACCTTCTTGGGAAAAGCAGTTATAAAACTGATCCTCTTGCCTCAGAAGCCCAGGTTTTTATCAAACAAAATAAGAATCCCCAGGAGCCATTGATAATATAGGGCCAACAAACACAGCCCAGCCTGCTGATAGTGCCCAGGAGACACGGCAGACGTGTCCATTCCTTGCAGTGTACACATTTCATGCAAACCAGGAACATGCTTCAGTGGTGTCATCTATGTTTTTCTCTCCAGAGATGTCGTTTTTGCTTCAAGTTTATTGGTAGGCAAAAAGTAACTGACTACCACACAAGGGGTGCGCCAGAGAGGAGTGATCTGGCTGAGCCGCTGTCCCTCACCAGAAAGTGGCTGGTTTTACCATGTGAGACTAAGGCCAGCTCCTTCCAAGGGCTGTAGCTGGGGCAGCCCTGAAGAAGCTTTGCTTAGCCAAAAAGTGATTAAATGCAAGAGGCTCCTTCTGGACTTCCCAGAGACTTCTGCTGGCAAAGTGGGCAGTTAGGTCTCTGCTCTGCCTGCTGTGATTTACACCTAATATATCTCCTGTGACTGTCAGCATAGGCACCTTTGTCAAGAGCCATAAAGTATGAGTACAGCATATTAGCATCTCATTAAAAACATATACTGGGGATCTTAAACACCCTGCTCAAAAGGAAGTATGTAAGATCTTATCCCTGCTACTCTGATGAGGTGTGACAGTCTGCTAATGGAGCAAGAACAAGTTTTCTAAGGAGCTCTGCTGTTACTATATATTTTTTTATTTCAGTAGCACCTAAAGGCCCTGAATGAGATCCAGGTCCTTGCCCTGGAAAGTTTACAGTCTTAAGGAAGACAGAGATGCAAAGGAAATTGAGGAATGGATAAATAAAGTGAATTCCCAAAGATTATAGATCACATCAGTGGTAGAGGCAGAAATAGAATCCAGACCTTGGGAGTCACATCCCAGTGCCCTGCTGACTAACTGAAATAACAGGATTGCTGATACTTAAAGCACACTGCTCTTTGCTTTGGGCACTGCTATACCCTCACTGTAGTCAGAGCAGTTTACTTTCAGAAGAGCTTATCACAGTTGCGTTCAAGAACTCCAAGGCAATGAAAAATACTCAATAATAGACCAGTGATCCATAATGATCAGTTATTCAAATGTCCCTTGCAACTGTGATTTGGGTTCCTGGGATTTCAGATGTGCATCTGCACTATCTGTAGGTCAGTTCCACAGAGATCCAGAACTTATGGCCAAGTCAGGTCCTTTTGAGGATATAGCTGAAGTAGCATAAGAAGTTACTGACTCCGCCTGTCCATTTCTGCTGCTGAGGCATACCTGAGGGGAGTTATTTTCCCTGCTGAAGAGATACCATAATAACTCTTGCAAGTGTTTCTATTGTATTTCATCGCAAAGATAAATGCATTCACCAGGTGACTTTGCACAGAAATAGATTAGGAGAACATGAGACTGAATCCTAGTGTTGTGAGACTGGTCACCTTCTGGGAAGTCTGACTGCAATCCCAGCATGAAAAGATGACCAGCTCTGCAGCTGACCCTTGCCTACATGTAAATCCTCTCCAGTGCACTCAAGCACCTGATATGCTGGAAAGATAGTGCTGTTTACAGATGTCCTTGAAACATGGTCCAGTACACAGCATCCAGTGGAGGCCAGTGCTGGCAGTAGTAATGTTCCCTTTGCACAGTTCTGTTTCAGCATTCATCCACAGACAGAGCAGTTGCCAAAAGGGGATTTCCACTGCTGACTTTCCTGTCTCCTGTTTCTGGCCAGTCCAGTTATTTATCCCTCTCCTGTGAATATCTGGTTGGGAAAGGAATTTGGAAAGAGCTCTCCAATGGGAGACAGCCAAAATCATTGACAAGAAACCAACACACTGGCAGGTCTGACTTCTGGTAACCTGAACTGACCACCAAGGGAAAAATCAAGAACCCCAGGGCATTGCATTTTTGAAACACTCTTGCTGGTCTCATCACATTTGACATGGTCTGCCTCTCCTGAGCAGGCTCACGTGATCATCCCTCCTACAAACAGGAGGAAACTGATGTCCGTGGCCTGGCATCACTCTGGGAACTGTCAGCTGAGCCAGGCAGAACACAGGCAAGCTTAGCATCTCCTTCACACCAACTTTCCAACCTTTGAAATACTTTTGAGGCCTGAATAGGTACTATGGGGAAGACATCACAGCTAGGCCCAGCCCTCTGCATTTCATGGAGACCTGTTTGTGTGCCACAACACAGCCCATCACATAAGAAGAAAGATGCTAGTGACTGCTCAAAGACAACAGCTTTAGGTGAAGGGACATATCTCTTGTCACCTGTTTATTGATGCTGTTTTTTTAAACAAACATGATATTAGGAAGCCTGAAGGTATTTGATCTACATGACTGCAACATGACCACAACACGTCTGCATGATCTGCAGAGCCAAGGTTTTCCCTCTTTATTCCACTTGCCTGACCAAGAGATGGTGGAAGGGCAAAGGAAGAAACAGAATATAACACACATGCATACATATTCTCCCTCCTGGCTGCTTTGTAGCACCACAGTTTCTCTCCAGCTTTGGGCAGCCAGAAGTCCCTGCCAGTTTGAGTAGCAGCCAGGAGTGAGTTACCAACACCAGGGAGCTGGGAGGAGAGACCTAATGAGGAAGTTGGACAAGAACCTAAAACTGCCTTCATGGCACTTCATTTTCCCTATGAATCCACACCTGGCTAAAATAGACACAAGAAGAGATGCCACAGCTACCAATTGCATGCACTGTCTGGGTGGTCAAGAGTGGAACATGTCCCACGGCCAAACCATCCCCGGTTGCCTCTTGTCCATCTCTCTGCAAAATGTAACACAGGCCACTGCTGCTGGAGAGAGGCTTCTTTTGCTGTAGACATTCACATAGACATGCCATCATCTGTAGATCTGACTGTCCTGCATGGGACCTGATGGGCATATGACAGTCTTTTGGGCAGGCATTTGCCCAGACAGCAGAAAATCTAGGTGATTATCACTAAGACATAAAACTGGTGGTCCATATTCCTATGGTGTCTGCACTGCACCACCAGGAGTGCACCAAACCATCTGAATATAAGATTCACTGGCTATCCAGTGACAAAACTGGAACTGTGGCTCCAGCTGCATTTGGAACCAGCCTATGGAAATCCATAGTTTGTGCATGCCCTGCAGCTTGGAGTGGTACAGTTTCACATATCTTTCTCTTTCAGGCAAATTGTAGTATGTTAATATACTTGAACAGAGGAAGCAGCACTGGCCTTAGTCCACCTTATGTCTGGACACCAACAGTTCCCTGCTTTTCCTAATGGGAAGCCTGACTTAGCTGAAGTATAGCATAAACAACTGACTGGTGTTATTAAATTGAGCAAACACCCCAGCTCTAGTTCAGCAATCAGTGCCAGCATCTCTGACAGAGGGCTGCATCCTTTGAAGTACGATCTTTGAATGATCAGCTTTGCATAAGATTACACAGAGCATAGCGAACAATTTGTCTGGCTTGCAATGACACCTCATAGAGGCACACCACCCAGCACTAACAGTGCACATGTGCAAGGCCTAGCTCTATTCATATGATGCCTCAGCTCCTTCCTGAGAGCTTCCAAAACACAAGACATGGTGAATGGCACTAGAAGGAGAATACACTTCTTAAAGATGTCCAGCCTATCCCAGTTTTGTCTTGATAGTCCTAGAACAGGCTGCACTCTAGAATCTGAAGCTGCAGCAAAATGCATCACGTACTGAATGGGTCATTTCCCAGGGAGCTCAGGATATCAGGTCTGCCCACTGGCTTCTGGACAGCATTTGGAGCAAGCTGTAGAGGCCACCATGGCCTAGCAAGAGAAGGATTGTCTTCTTTCATGAACCAAATTGCCTGAGTGCTCCTGTGGGATCCTTTTGGCTATTAAACAGACAGGTTTTAAGAATGGCCTTTATGATGCTGGAAAATGCCCTTCCCTCCTACACCTTGAGGTGACAGGTCCAAAAACAGTGACTTCTGAGGCATGCTGCAAAAAAAGCCTTCATCAAAGGGTTTTGGAGCATTTGGTGTTGAGAATGATAAAAAGGTGAGAAGAGATTACCATTCATGGTTTCCTGGTTTATTTTTTAAATAAAAACAGGTCTTGAGTTTTCAAGGAGATTTCTCATGTGCAGGGCAACTACAGCTTCTCTTAGTTACTTTGTTTATAATTTAAATCAAAATAAAATTGTCAATCAACCAATCGATCAAAATTTCCTGTCCAGTCCAAAGATTTAATTCTGAAAGCCTCAGCTCTCCATGTGGTCTCTTAAGCCTCAGCAAGCTACCAGAGTTTAAATCTGACTGCTTCCAGTACCACAGCATTCAATTTCTCCTGCATTTAACCATGGCTATTTTGTAACACACCATGACATGAGCATATTCCTTTCTTACAAAATAATTGACTTCTCCATATCTCAGATGAGGTTTCATCTTCCCAGCCTGACCCTGTCTGACAAATGCACTGGATCTACTTAAAACAGCAGGTCTGTGGTAGCTAATGCAAGCACTGCAATTAAGTGGGAGCAGCCTGATTAAAATGTTGTCCTTAATTATGTGTGATGACAAGGAAAAACCATTTTTATAGATTCTCTTTGTGACAGGGCCCAGACTGCCTTGCCAAAGCCCTAATGCTAGACAGCAGGAAACTTGGCCCAGAACCAAAAACTCAGCAGACACTTCCTTCAGACAGCACTTGGTGCAGAAAGCAATCTGTCCTTCTCCATGTATATTTTAGGCAGACAGGCTGAAAGTCAACACAAGCTTGAACAAATCCGGAGACTGGTGTAGAAACTCATGTTATCTTCAGACAAGGCTAACCCCCAGGTCAGCAGGAGTCTAGAGTATGGGGTCAGAGTGGGACTAATGCTTGTAAATATGGACCCCATTAAACTTACAGCATTGTTTACATCAATCTGCTTCATTCATGAAATGATGATGCTGTCAAAACTTTCCTTTTTTTTTTCTTTTTTTCTTAATGAGAGATGGGCAAGTCAGCTTGGGCAACAGTCCAAAGGCCCCTGAGGCACATATTAGTTTTGATAGATTAGAAACGAGATGAATCTCCATGGGACAGTATTAAAGCATCTTTTATTATGTGCAAAGCAGCCTTTTAACTTCCCAGGAGACATCCCTATCTCTCCATGCTAGTCCAAGCAAAAAGCTTTCAGCATTAATAATACCTGGAGATCCCCACTCTGGTTTGACAGCTCAAGGAGAACAGACTGGCAAAGGCTGTCTGACCTCCTAAAATAGCCCATTTGGGTCAAATTCTGTTGTGCTCTGGATAAAATTACCTCCTTCCAAAACTAGTAGGAACTCTGAATGCTAGGCACTTCACAGATTTAGGACCTTGGTTTCTTCCTATAATTCACGATGCATTTGCCCACACTTCAGTCTCTTTGTCTGAAATGCCTGTCACACCAAGATCTCTCATTATTTTCTAACAAGTTAATAGTATTTAACTGCTGCGAGGTCAGCTGTCTCAACAGTGAGGTGTTTGGTGGACTTGCTGAGATATGTGAAATGGAAGTTTCAATTAAACAGCCAAAAACTGGCAAGGCAGTCATTTGCCCAGGCTCAGAAGAAAGCTCTGCTTGCTGCCCAGGTAGTGCCCACCCTCATGGCCTCCAGCATGGGACCACTTTCCTCCAGCTGAGTCAATGCATTGTCCCCGCAAGCTAGAGACATACACTAGCTCCAGTACAGCCACCTAAGATTAAGGTCTACTCAGAGCACTTAGCAGCACTCTGCTTGCACCATGGTCTCCCGGAGATGTGTTTGGACGGGGGGACATTGCCCCCCTCCAGCAAACACCAGCGCCCCTCTGAGCCTCAGGGATCAGCACTGCATACGGATGTCCATGACACCTGTAAGTGAGAGCTCCTGGCCTGTGACTCACTCCCAAGAGCAAAAGTCTGAGTCTGTACATCTTCACAGTTTGCCTCCCATGAGCCCGACAACACTGAGTCTGAGAGCCCCGCTGGCCCTTTGTGCGGTATTTGCAAGCACACCTCCCTCCGATCAGCTGTGATCAAGTCAACTCTCTTGGGCACTCAGGAAAGAACAAGCTAAACTGTTTTTCCACTCAAATGAAAACTTGACTTTTTTTACTTTTCAGTGAGATTTTTGTGTGACAAGGATATAAGTGACAATTTCAGGCCTGAGGGTCAGATTTTGACCAGTAACAAGTATTTGTGGCATCTCGTGAGTGAAATTCCCCTGAGACTCATGTGCACAAAACCATCTAGCCAAGAATCACAGTCCCAATAGTCCTAGGAACACTTCAGCACAGGAATAATTCTCTTTGAGTGCTGGAAGTATAATCAGTTCCCTTACCAAGTTGACAGACTCTTTGAAAATACCTACACTAGATGGAAAGGAAGGAATATACAGCTAAGGTCAAATGGCAAAAAAAACATGAGTTGTATGTGTGATGGAATAGAAAATAATAAAGACAGTGTTGTAATACCATTATAGCAAATCAATGGCACAGCCTTATGTGAATACTGTAATGCATTCAGATGGGAGAGAAATTAAAATTTTTCACACTGAACATTTTTTCCATCCTCAAATGGGAAAACAATTTGAGTGCTTAAGTTTTATCCTGAAATGATTTTTAGAAAAAATCTTCCTTTGGGTTCATAAAATCTAGTCTTTTTGTCATCTGGAAATGTTTGATTTTAATTGCAAGCATAAATATGGTAAATTTATCATATGAAATAAGCATAATTTTGAACCCACAAAACTGATTAATTTTAAAATGATAAAATGTCAGCTGTATCGATTCTTTTTTCAGCTGTTCTAAGTTGAAAAATGAAATGTACCTTTCATCATAAGTTGTTGCAACTTAAATCATTTTCATCATTCTGATGAAAACACAGCAAATTTCCAGGCAGTTCTAATGTGCATTCCTGGTTATTTGTCTCAAAAAGCATGTGGCAGAACTTAGAGTTTGGAGAATGGTAATGAAGATAACAAAGAGATTGGGAGAGAAATATCTGGGAAGAGACTGTTAAATGTCATTTTTTTTCCAGGAAGGAGAAAAGTGGAGGGTACATGATAAAACTATGTGAGCAATGAACATGTCAGGGAAAGGAGACTGGGAAGTTCTGTTCTCTTTGCCTCATAATGTAAAAAACAAAGAGCAATTCAGTGAAACAAATCCAAAGGCAGTAAAAGGAAATACTTTTCATTTATATTTTATTTTTGCATAGTGGAATTTATTGCCAGATGATGTCATTGAGGGAGAAAATTCAGAAATAGAGTGAACATATATACAGATAACAGTAATATCTAAATTCATAATGGGTATTGATAATATCCATTCTGAAAGAGATACTGGGCCTTAAAGAAGAAGGATTGAAGATGAACCTTAACCTAAATACAGTAGCAGATGCTGGCTGTTATTGGAGACAAAAACCTAGAGTCTAACAATATTGGTCTACCTCAGTCTGGCAACTGCAATACTCACATGGATACATGCTCTTACACAAGACAACAGCCATCAAGTAGCAATAAAATACTGCCCTTCCATGGCAGTTCTATAGACGGGTACAGCTATTAGTTTTCTGATCAGTGCAAAATTTGAAAATCTCTTTTCATTCTGAGCCAGAGTCAAAAAGAATTAAATGTTTTCTTATGTGAACCACACGTTCAGAAAAATGTCCTTTTGGGGGAAAAAAAAAGAAAAGAAAAAGTGTGCTTCAAGATTAAATGTTCTCTTTTATATTTGCTTTTATGTCTCTTATTTTATATCATTTCTTGAGACACAGCCATTTTAGTGTTTGCTGAGAGTCATTTAAAAATATTTTAAACAAGAGCTGCTCATCCAATTCATGGTGCTTTTTTGTTCCAAATGCTAAACTATGCTAACACTAGTAGGAGACATAATCCAGAAAAGACAGGTTGTTACAATCATTGCTGAGTAACAGCTGCCCTTATTTATTTGAAAAAAAAAAAAAAGGTAAAAATAATGATCTTCCCACTACTGTTACAGCAGGTATAGTAACATAACTATCACATCTCATGCCATCTGTTACATCATATATCATCTCACTTGATGAAAATGTGTGCTTCTTTCCGTTTACCAACTTGTTTCATGTCCCTACACACATCCTTCTTTTCCATCCCAAACCACTGTAACTGCCACAACACTTCTACAATAGGTTATGACATGCCAGTGGAAGATAAAGTGACACTAGAATGTCAATAAATAACTCAAAAAACAGAGAAGAGCAAACCCACAGTATCATTTTTTCTGTGAAAAAAACTGTTAAAATGTCATCATCACTACCGATTATTGTGAAAAAAAGGTTTACTCAAAATGACATCTTGTGAAGGAAAAATCACTTCAGCAAAAATGTTCTCTGCAGCTTTAGTCAGTGCTGATCAAGAGAAAGGTCTGTTGCAAAACTCAGTTACAAGTAAAAGCCAAGAGTGATTTCATGGAAAGAATGAGCTAGAGGCATTCATTTGAGAGCATAAAGATAGCCTGAACCACTGAACTACAATTCAGAAGCAGGTCGTGGCTGTTATTTAGGAAAGCCTGCAGGAACTGCAACAGCCAGTAGATGTTTGGGCAACCAGTCCAGTTAATTGAAGCATATTTTTATACCAAGTAACAAGTCTAAAGAACCCAGGAGACTACTGGAAGAAGTTAAGAACTGATCTGGCTTTTAGCCTTGCCCTAAGATTTCTGCTTGTCTGAAGAATGCCTAGTCCTTCCTAACCAGGAAATCTTGGATTCATCTGCTTTGCAGGAGTGAGAGGGAGCGTAGCTTTTCTCTTCTAGGAATGATACTTGAAAGGAACCAGCACTCATGCAGAAGTCGAGAGACTTCTACCACCCCACACACCAGTGCTGACTGGACCTCTCAGGTCCAACATACTGCACATTAGAGGAGCTCCAGCCCCTAGTGTCTTGTAATTCAGCTTGTATTTGGCAGAGTCTTACATGTTTTCTCTACATAAATTGGACCCTTGCCTGTCTCTGGTTTAAAATCTCAGTGAACCAATTTCTTAGGAAAGCATTTTGCTCTCTATAACCCTAGGCAGGCCCAGGATGCCAGAATAACAGGCGCTCGTGTGACTTCCCAGCATTTCAGCTTCATATCAGTTCCTTTTTTGTATAGCTCAGCCGTTAGGGCTAAGCCCTGGCCAGCTGGCTCTGGTTGAGAGCTGTGTGTTCATATCCCACCTCACAGCTGTGATGCCTTCTAAGCTGCTCTCTGCCTCCAGATGTGGCCTCCACATTGCAGTGCATAAAAAGGGAGTATTCTGCATTTGCACCTGTATCTGTACCCTGTACCTGGGACACCCGGGGTATCTGTACCCTGTACCTGTATCCTGTACCTGGTTCTGAAGGTTGCTTCACTGCAGCCCTCTTCTTTGATAGCCTGTTCACATTTTCAGCATGGACACAGAAACGAAAGTTCCTTGGGGTAGCTCAGAGCAGTGAATATTAGAGCTCAGCCTGGATGCTTTTTTCTGTGCCAAATTATCTTCTCCTTTTATGCCCTAGGAATCTCAGCAGTCACCAGCTTTCACATTCCTCTTTTCCTCCATGAACATGCAGCATGCTTAATAAGTCCTGTATCTCCTCAGCCTAGGCTCCAGCAGATGTTTAATATTCCCTTCCAATGAACGTTGGAAATTCAGTTGAGCTTTTGATGTCCATTTCCCCCACTTGATTCTTTTGAAATTCCTTGTTTATTTCCAGTTTACATCTTGCTTTCAGTTCTCCCTGAACTTTGGAGGACACTTCACCTCTTGAAGCAATATGGGATATTTACCTCCTGCAAACTGGTCAGCAATTACAATTAGGAACAGGGAAATGTTTCCAAACTTTTCTACCTGTGGTCCTCTTTTTGGAATTATGATCTCACCTCCATTCCCGCTTCCATTCTCAGAACAGCTAGTCTAGGAACTACAGGGAAAAGGCAGTGAGAGAAAGGAGTTATAAGAGAAAGTTCATTGATTCCCAGCCATTCAGACAAGAATGGATCAGCAGACCTTCTCATCTAACACTCTCTGAGGAACGATAGAATTTTTAGTCATTCCTGCTCTGCAGCGTATAACCTGTATTTCGCTAGAGTGTATTGATCAGGAAAGCATCCAATTTGGATTTGAATATATTAAAGGACAGAGAATTCCCTGCTTCATTGGTCACTTTTTCTAGTGGTTAATCACTGTCTCTATTAAAAATCGGCAGGTTAGAAACAGTGGAATCCAAGCCTTGACTCTGTAACCTGGAGATAAGGGGAAACTATCATGGCATATGTATTTCAGCTGTGAATAAGCAAGTTCGGTGCTCAGCTCTGCCCTCTCAGATTATGCTTCAAGGTTACTTATTCTCAGCTCTTACTTTGGTTTGGATGTTAGCTCTCCCTCATCAGTCATGCTCGGAGATATATGGGCTTTCTATTTTCTGTTAGATTAGATAAATGTAAGTGACTACGCTGTGGTTGACCGAGCTCTTCAGAAGAGATGTTTGGAAAGGCTCATATTGTGCTATCCAAACTATCCTAATTACCTAATTATCCTTATCACAGCAGCTAATTAGGCTGACTATAAAGCTAAACTCATAAACAGACCACAGGCTATAAAAGCCTACAGGCAGGCAAGCCATTATAGAGGGACTCAGAAGGACAAGTGGGTGTTGGAGTACCTTTTATGGAAGAGATGATGGAGTACAAGTGCATGCAGAAAATAGCCTGCAGCCTGCTAGGAGTGCTGAAAGACCATGCAAGTCATGAGAATATCAGCAAGTCTATCATCTAAAATGCTACACTTTTACCAGCTTCCAAGAGATAAGGTAGGAAAATGGGAATCAATTTCTCTCCATTGCAATATCTTAAAAGAATCACAGCTCTCTTTGTGAGGATCTTCTCCTTCTGTAAAGGAGAAGCAAAGGCTGACTGAGCAGAGAGTAATAAAGGAATGTGTTCCTCAAATCTCATCCTTTGACAGAGTGTCCTTGAGAATAAATGGTCTCTGGACTAGGTTTCCCTGTGTACCAACACCTTTCTTGGAGGCCATTTCAGTTTCCAGTTATAGCTGCAAAGGCTCACAACCTTCAGCAATGATCTGAAGTTAATGCTTTTTAGACATGACAGCCTTAAACAATTGGTTAAAGAATAGTAATATAGTATAGCTTCCATGTCTGGTTCTTGGTCTGCATGGCAATAACCAAAGCTCTGATTCACAAGGCCACAGCACAGTTAACAAGGCAATATGTCTTACTGTGGCAATATGGGCAAGTTCCACCTAGAGTTATTTCAACCTCCAGCTTTGCTGGAAGAAAACTAGCTCTGAAGCTAGTGGCTGTGTCACTCACAACAGTCAGCCTGTTGCCAAGTTCTGTCCCATAGAGAGCTGTGTTCTCCCCCCCCCCCCTCCCCCAAGGTGTTAAGTCTATCAAAGGGCTTTCCCATCTTCCAAGATAAAAGGTTTCATAGCAAGGTGAAAGTCAGTGGTATTACTTATTGCTCACATCTGGCTCTCAACAACAGTAGGTTTGACCATTGATGAGGCCATATGTAAGTATTTTGACAGTGTAATGTGTGTCCTGTTCAGCAGCCTTTCAGGAAAGGAAAGGGAGTCTGTCACTGCTTCTGGCGTTCATCCTTGCTCGGAAGAATTAGTTCCTTATAAAAGCCTGTCCTTTTTCCTGCTGAGGTAGGTCCCTATTGTCTGATACTTGATTTCCTGTAAATGGACTTCCACTGCTCTTGGAACATTTAAATAGAAACCAGGAATAGTTGAGCAGGGCTGTGTACACACAGTTTAAAAGCAACCCAACTGAGTCATCTTTTTTCCATGAAGCTACCAAAGTTTGACTTCCCTCTCTCAAAGGCCCTGTCTGACTGATTATAGCCATCAGCTCATGTACATTTCCTGCCAGAAATAAATTATAGTGTGTAACCAAAAACATGTAGAAACAGCAGGCAGGATCAGAGAGCAAATACCTCCCAATCTAGGGGGATACCACTTCAGAACTGAAGTGGAGGAAGAACACTCTTTGCTGAATGACAGCCCCCTTCTCCTGCAATGCTGTTTTGAGCTTCCTTATCACTGTGCTAGAGTTGCCTGGGCTGCTTTAGCATGTAGGATCTGATGGGATCATAGCCCTTGTTAACCTGAATAAGGCAAATAGGGTGGAGTCTTTCTGAGACAAATAAAAAGCAATTAAAATATCTTACTCTTTCTTAGCAGAACTCTTTTTGTACCTCTTCATTCTCTACACTGGTATCTTTCCACATATGCAGCTTTTTCCAGCCTGCCCTCGCATTTCAAATACCAATTATACAGTAGCCTTTTTGATAATAATTACAGGCTCAGAACTGAGGCATCTCTGCTCTTGTAACCTTAATAGCCAAATATTAAGTAATAGCTCCAGAGCTTTTAAGAAGCAGAAAAGCTGGTCTGTTTGGAAGTAATAAAATGCACATTGCCATGGACCTCCCAGTTCATGCACCTGCTGGCACAGACACACTCAGTAAAGGGAAGCTTATAATAATATAAAAGTTTGGAATTCAGTAGACTTAAAACTGAACAAAACATTGAAAAGGCAGGTTTGCATTGCAGAAAAATGAGCTTAAAGGCCCAGAAAGCCACAAATGCTGATTGTTTCTAGATTCTGCTCCATTTTACTAACTTAATGTGAATTAGCTGAGGTTATAAGGTTAATCTCTGCAATGTTTACTACTTTCCTAACTAAATAGAGGGGAGCACAAGCAGAATGTATCATGCTTCAGGGCTGCAGCACCATTTCAGGGCCTCTTCTTGGGAGGTACTGGAACCTCAGTATAGCCTGTGGGAGTTTGAGGAGCTCAGCACCCTCTTGGTACTAAGTGTTGGCCTGGATGGCTCCGGGGAGACTTTGGCTGCAGGAGGTGTAGAGTCTTTTCTTGCAGCAACACAGCTAGTTAAAGGCTATGTTCTCTATGCTCATGTCAGCTGAATCTCTTGCACCTGCTTCAGATGAACCACATCCTGGGCAGGATACTTCCCATTTTGAGAAAACCAGAGAGCTGGAAAACATTAGCACAAATCAAGCTTTTTCAGTTTTTTTCACCAAAATCAACAGAGTTGAGGGCTGAGGGGATCATGTTGGGAGGAGAGAAACAGTGGCTGGATGTAGCTGAGGTTGCCATTAACCCAAAGCTTAACTCATTATCCTAACTCTAGTTCTCCAGTCACTGCCAGACTCCGGTAGTGTCAGCTGGAGGTTTGCTGTTGGGAAGTTTTCCCTGAATAGTTCTTATAACATAGAAAGGGCAAAGATGCTCAGTGAAGATAAGTAACCATAAAAGTTGCCTACTCCTGAGCTAACCAGTAAAGAAAGAGGTTCTGTCCTGAGAAACCATTCACGCAATGGCCACAGAGCTGTACCGCAAGCCCTATTCTAGCTTATTCTCCAGCACAATCACTTTCACACAATCTACATAGGAGAATTTCAGTGTTTTGATCAAGAAGCCTCAGTTTGTCTGAGGGATTGCTCTATCCCTGCAAGCCCTTAATCACATTATCCCAGGTTTCCATTCCCAGGTCTGCCCCAGGCCCTACCAGCTTAAAGACAATTTCCCCAGCCAAATGCCTTTAGAGAAGTCTGATTATTAAAATTGGCTTCTTGCTAAGAGAGAGGTCTGAGGAACCTCTTGACCAAAAGACCCCAGGAAGCAGGAACAACAATGTTGGAAGTAATGTTGAATTAGTGTCATGGGGAAAGTTACTGCCTCTTTGGTTAAAGTCACACTAATGTTGCTGTTTGATACAATAAAACTATCTACCAAACCAAGCAAAAATAAAAATGGAAAAGACTCTGAAAAGTTCACCTGTTAATTTTCTCTTTTTCCAGACAAAACTACCAGTTTTTTTGAGACCACTATATTTTGTTTTTACTCCACTTGCATTTAAATGTATTTGAAAAGGAGGGGGAACAAAATATTGAAATGAAACTTCAGCTCAGGGAATATTTCAAACAGCATACAGTGAAACAAACAAAATATTTTTGTTTTTTACTTTTTTGCCTATGAATCTAAAGAGTTTTTACAGCTCTGGGAATGAGTCCCTCACCCCCAAGCTATGTTTACCAATCTCTCACTTCATCCCCCTGCTCCTGAAATGGTTTTGAATGTGCTAAAAAACACTAACTCTTCCCCCCCCCCCCCTCCCCTGGCCTTTGGAAATATTTCTGAAATATATGGTTGGATTTTAGAGCACTTAAACACAACCAATTAAAACTTTACTTCAGGGCCAAGCTACTCCAAGGATACCCCAAGGAAAGCAGTTAGCAATAAATATACAGAGCACACTTTTAGTAAGGAATAGAGGGGAAAATTCAGGGTCGGTGGTCATGACACAAAATCTGCATCCAACCCCTTGCTCTTACCACCAACTGTCTGCAAATACTCTCTTTCAGGGAGCTTGGCTCTGCTGAACACTTCTCATTCTCTTTTGGGGGATGGTCTATTTTTAGATTTCAGATTTTACCCTGGATAACTTCTGAATTACAGCTTCCCCCAGATGAGGAACTAAGGTGAACAAACAGGAAAGTGTTACATGAACCAAAATTTTTTGATATCGCGTCAGAATTTGAAGAGGCTAGGTGCATATCCCTAATATGTTTGCCAAAAGACCTCCAGTTTGGGAATCAAATCCTTGCTTTCCAGAAGGCATAGCAATTACCCAGACTATCTGTACAAGTCTGGAGATTTTTACAGCATTTTGGAAAAAATAACTACAAAAAGAATGAATATGTCTCTGCTTTAACTATAGCACAGTTCCCACCCTACAATGTAATCTGCAATTGCAGGCTTGAAATGTCAGATGCGATGAGGAGAGAGGTATCTGAGCATAAACAGTAAGGGCCTGAGTCCAAAAAACTACCCACTGAACTCATAACTTTCCCAGCTATGTCTCTATTTTAACCTGGAACATTCAGCCCTTTTCTGTGGTTTGATGTTTGATCAGAAAAACGTTAGGGTAACATTAGAAATGGCTCTGACCACTTAATTTTTTTCTCCTTATGGGGTTTCCAACTTCTACAAAAGGGGTAGTGAGTTTTCCTAACGGCTGACTGCCCTGCTCCAGTCCTATGGAGGCAATGCAGGATATGCAGTGTTATTTAATGTGAAATAGGGTTTTGCCTTGGCAGAGCCTGACCTGCTGGAATTGTACCCATCGTAGTTCTACCTGTTGCAGACAGAGCATTTATGATAATAGCATAACTCACTTTTTTTTTTCTTTTGAAGAACAGCATTTTGCAACAACCACCAGAGCTACAAAGACAGAGTAAGACTCAGCTAGGAAATATTCCAAAAACTCCAAAGGCCAATTATTTCTGTGTGTGTATGAAACTCGAGCTTTGGTTGACCACAAATTTGATTTGTATTTTCATGGGATCTAGGCTGTTTCATGCAGCCCTGACCTTTGGGTGTCAATATTGCTGAGCAGGGATATACAACGTGGCTTAAGTGTGTTGCAATAAAATGTATATTCATGTCAAATGGAAATTACTCAAGGTATGGCAGACTCTTACCCTGGAAAAACATAGATGTATTGCAACAAATTATTTGTTCTTTTTCCATTCTACTTAGGCCAAAATTTTCAAAGCTAAGTTAGCTTCCGATGACTAGGTGGACCTATTGTATTAGTAGCATAATGTCCAAATGTATTGTGCATCCACTGCTGCTTTATTAAGGGTCCGAGTCAGGAGCTAGGGAACTCACTCTTAGGTTTCCAGTTTTGAAAACTTTTGGCCTTTATATTAAAAAGTCATATGCCAAGCAAGATGGTTCAATCATAATTTAAGGACTTGCTTGAATACATTGTTTCAGTAAAGTTAATGGGAACACTGCACAAACAAGGATAGCTGTGTAAATAAATGAATATTGAAGGATAAGGCCAAGCTGCACAACCAAAGTTGAGTGTCTTGGATATCCTGTGCCTATAAAATGTTCAAAGCCACTCTCAATCTGGAGATGTGTACAGGGATGTTAATCTATATTGATTGGAGCCACTGTAATATTTTACAGTGGACAGGCTAACGAAAGTCCAGACAAGAAATAGGCATCTTGTTTCACATATGTTTTCCTTTAATTATTGCAGTACAAGATTTGGCTTTTCAAGGCAATTTCTGGGGTAAAGATTAGGAGATATTGTACATAGTGGGACATATTCTTTGAATGGAATCTAATATTCCCAAACTAATTTCTAATACTTAGAATAAGGTATTTCTCCTGGGGATGGCAATATCTGTGGTTTCAATCTCTCACATCCTACCCAACTGTTTCCTCATTACAGTCTCAGGTTTCTTCGTCACCGCACAGTTTATCCAGGCTCAGATTTAATCAGTAGCAAAACATTCAACATGAACCCATGCCATTTTTTCTCAAAAATACCTCCAAGCTTGCTAAATATTTGTCAAGTAAACAGTTCCCAAACAGAGAGAACTCCGCTACCCACTTCCTTTTCCTTCAGGTCTATTGCAATCTCTGGATTCTTCCCTAGGATTACAGTCATTGGTATTTTATTGTAATGTGTAGAAGACTTGATAGAAAGCCATGTTGCCTCCAGGCCGCAAGTTTACAAGTCAGAGATCTGGCTCAGGACACAAAGTCCTTGTGCGGTTAGCTAACACCTTCTTTCAATATTAGGCTGCTGAGGCTATTTTCTCTTCAAAATGGTACTTAATTAAGGTTCTCACTTGACAAAATATTTATCTTGTGCTTTATCAAAGAGGAAAAATTATTATATCATTTTCAGTTCCAAAGTAAATGGATACTACTACCTGAGCTCTCTGTGATTAATGAGCATAAATTAAGTCTTACAACAGTACTGTGAGATAAGGAAATATTATTCTCCATCTCATGGCACAGGAAATCAAGGCACAGCTTCTGCCAAGATCACACACACAGTGCCAGAGCCAAAGCACACATTCTTCCTCTGTCCACTAAAGTCTACTGCTGTCACCTATCATGTTTGCCACTTCTGGTTGTTCTGACTTTGTTGCATTTGTATTGTCAAGTTTCTATTAAGTTATACGCATGTTAAAAGTGATGCTTCCAAACAATTACAGTGATGTCCATCCCTCCCCTTCCTCTCCAGCTGTTTTATGCATATTTTCACCCCTTTTCTCACTGTTTTGAGTACTGCTGGATTTAGCACTGTCATGCATTCACAGTAACTTATTTCTGATAACATTTAAAGCTCCTGTGGCTCCAATGCAGCATGCAAACATCCTGGGCTTTGGGAGCATATGGAAGATCCCACTGAGTTTTATGTACAGGAAAACCACTGCAGTCCCTACACCACAAGTTGTGGTCAGACTTTTTTAAATGCCTCCAGTGTTTTCATGCAGCATGCATGCCTTCTACTCAGGAAAGGTTAGGTTCAGTAAAAGATCTCAGGCTCTGCTAAATGAACTCTGGAAAAGCTCACTGAAGTGGTATGATGTTACAGCCCGTGACCTTCTGCCCTGCCTCTCCACTGAAGTTTACTGACCCTAGGCAGCAGAACAGTGTGTACTTGTACCACAACTGCTCCAGTGCTTAGACTGGTGCCTTAGTTTAAGCCTCCAAGGAGATGGGCGTACATTAAGACTAGGAACTGGAAGTGTTGTCTGAGGCATGGGCACATTCATTTTGCTGACTCCGACACAAGGACTACATTCTTTGGTAAAGGCAAAATGGATGTGGTGAACTTTTCCACTGCTTGCCCAGGGTAAACCAGAGTTCTTGGGTACCTCACAAGCACCAGTGTGGAACCGGCCCCAGAAATCAAGATAAAGGCTTAGGAGACAATGTTGTCCTCAGGAGCTCTCATTCCCATGCAGCACTGCAGCACACTGCCCTTTCAGTTTGTGACTACTGATCTGCATGGAGCTGCACTGTGAGCTGAATGAGTTAACTTTCCCAGAATTGCCACCAAAGCCCTTTGATCACAAAATGTAATTGGAGGTGCCTAAGTCCAGTTTTGCAGTCCAGAAAACCACCCCTCAAATCAGTAGCTGTGTGAACTGTATAGGTGTTTCTTTGTTTGGCTTTATATTCCATGCAGTGCCAGGATTTCTGCTTTTGAACAGAGTCTGAATTTTCACAACTGGATCTACTGGGCACTTATCCCTCACTGAGGAGGATCCAAGAACTAGGCGTTCAGGTCTTGAATCCCAGAAGACGCAAGGCATGCTTGGAGAACATTTCACACTAAGAATTTCATGCTCCAGAAATCAAGCTGTTCACTTTCCTTTTAGAGAAGCCATCCTCCTTCAAGGAGTAAAGCGAGAGTTGAGACCCCTGTATTCAAATTCCTCAGTCTGAGAAGAGCTAAGTCTGTAGCACCCTCTAGCCAGGAGAGCACTCAAGGTACCAGGCCATGGATGAAGCAGTGAGAGGACACCCTGGGCAGGCAGAGAGAAAGGTAGGAGCCCAGAGTGCCTCCTCCAGAATTAATTTAAAATCATGTATTTTGCACAGGTGTTCAGTGTTAACCTTAAATATTTTGCCAAAGTACTGAATACCCCTGTTTTCTGCACTGCAGTGTACCTAGGAGTGAAGTGCAGAAGAGATCAGCATTGTCATCTGGGCTTCTCCTGCTGTGTTACATCCACTCCTGCTATAAGCAGAGCCCTGATGTTTACACCTGCTAGAGCTGCAGTTCCAGCTGTGCATCAGCAAGACCAGCTGGGGCTTTTCTGCTTCACTCCCCCATCTGTCCTGCCCATCAGCACCACTGTAAGCACAAGCAGGAAAGCAGGCTGCTGGGAGGCAGTGCTGCATCCATTCTGCCCACCCGGATGAGTGGGTAGAGCAACCAAAGGCCAACAGCCTAACCAAAGGCAAGGATCATGGCAAGGCTGGCCTGGTCATGCCAGCATCCTCCTTTCTCTCCCCACACTGATCACGCTGAAGCAGAACAATATTCAGGATAGTTCCCCGGGTTTCTCCGTCATGCTATGGCTGCATTAAGGCTACCAGAGCCAGAGGTATGTGGCCAGTGTCAGTCAAGCTCATAGACTGGGCAGAGGAAACAGTCATGAGGAAATACGCCCTTCGGCCCTGGGTCCCTGGTGCCAAAACTGGTACCAGCCTCAGATCAACTGATCTCACAGCTCTTTCTGCAGTTTTTTAAAGGTAGGTGACCTTACTACCTTGTGAGCCATGAATAAATCTCAGGAGACTGTACCATCTCACAGCAGCTGCTTAAGCCCTCCCCACACCTCACCTTGCAGCCTGCCTGATGTGAGGCAGTTCCCTGTCATGACACCCTTTGGAGAAAGCTAATGAGTCTGTGGGACTGAAGAGCTTGATCCAAATGAGGGTACCAGAAACACTGCAAGTGTCTCACTTGGAGACCTTTCCTAGATCTCCATTTTAGAAATTTATTATTTTAGAAATTTTATTATTTTAGAAATTACATATAAATGTAGATGTTGAAATGCAACAATGCATAAATGATACTGAAATGACTGCTTTGTGAAATCCTATAATGGGAAATTCTTTTATGAACCTTTAAAAATTGGCAAATGTTACTAATATTCCTCCAGGCAACGCTTCAGCTATTATTTAAAATGGGATGTGTGATGTCCCAGAGCGACCATTCTCCTGAACTGCAAAGCATTCTATAGGACCTGTGAAATATGAAATGATTTAAGGAGGAAAGAGGGTTATGCAATTCTGTTCTGTGTGGTTTCTGCTACCTCTAAAGTAGTTTTAGAGGAGAGTATGTTCTGGGCTGTAATTCAAACAGTGTTATAGATACTATAAGGAACAGAAAAAATGGACAAATTAGAGGAACTTGAAGAAAAATGTTGCTTTCTCTGCTTGCTTCCCTAAGCACATAAACATGTTGCTTAGATTCACTTGGGTGTTTATGTTAAATGTGAAGACTTATTAAGGAAGCCTGAAGTGAGTTTTAAGTACAAGTCCTGGGTTGTAGCACTTCATCCCACTCCGTAGAGCAACCTCAGCTCTCAGGATGGCACATATCAGCAACAGATTTAGCATTTGCACAGGGACCCCTGCAGGGATGAGACTTTTCCATCTGCCCTGACTTCTGTGCAATAATGCAAGGACAAGCCATAACTGGATCATGCGTAAAGGGCTATGGGAGCTTTCTGCATATGCAAGAGCTTTCTGCTCCAGCACAGAAGTACATTATGTGTGATTTGCACAGTGGAAGGCAACCTTAATGCTGCAGAATTTGCTTGCTGGAGGCTGAGAAATAGCATAAATCAACATCAGCATCTTCTGGGCAGCCACATGTGCTTATCCCCACCAAGGACCTGTCCCTCTATGTGGAGGGTGACCCCATACAGGCAAGGGACATCATGTAGATAGGGAAAAGCAATGGGAACAAATTTTGGAGCGTGCTGCCTGGGGGAAGTGGAAAGGTGGTAGCACTGTGGTCAGGCCTCTGGTGCGTGGGAATTCCCTTGTCCTCTCATGGCAGTCTGATGTTTCTCCCATGTCTTTGCCTTGCCAGGCACTGAAAGGTCTTGCTCTGGGCTTCTCAGGCTGCTTATGCTTTCACTTATGCGTTACACTCCCTAAAGCATTATGCTCAAAGAGCAGCAAGGTTATAAAAATCCTGCGTGGTTTTTTTCTGCCATAGCGAACTGCTCACAGAGTGTTATTTGGCAGTAGGAAGAAACCAAATGCACTAGCAGGCCTTTATTTGTAGTGGATGGTCTCCTGCAGAGCAAAGACTGATCAAATGCCTTTCACAGGAGCTCAGTAGTGGAACCCAGTAACATACAGCCAAATGGATGAGTAATTTACAGGTGAGAATTCAGCAGGAATTATGTTTAGAGAGAAGATGGATCCCAAGGGTGTGATCGGTACAGAGAGGACAGCGCAGAAACACAGGTCAGGATAATTCAAACTTAAGGAAGAGAAGGTTTGAATAGGAAGATCACAAATAGTAAAAAGCACATTCCAGCATGGAGAGCAACTGTGGGGAAAGGGATCCCAGGGGCAAGGGAAGGCAGCCTGGCCTGCAAAAATGGCAGGTCACGATATCCCTAGTCAGTTCTGCCGGCTGAGCTCTCCTCTCAGTAATGCAGCTGTAGATCAGGGATGATGTGAAAAACAACGGACTTGCACTGGCCCAAAAAGCCAGTGAAAAAAAAATGAAATCATATCCAGGCTGGCTGTATGCTGCTGGCTGCCTGACTGAGACAGCACTGGGAGTATTAGAGAAGTACTGATCAGCAAAGCTGTTCCAGTGCATGTATCTGGTAAGTGAAAGCTGGCCTACACCTCTTCCCTGACAGCGAGGGGACAGAGCAAGCAGCTGTGGGCACCTGCTGCTCCCACCCCTGCTCCACTGCTGGGGGAAAGGGCAGAACCCCCCAGAGTCAGTCAAACCAGAAATGTACCTCTGTTCCCAGTGGAAACCCAAAGAGGGGATTCGTTCCCTGACCCCTCTTCCCTGCCTGTTACCTCCCACTGTCCTGCCTCTGCTGGGATCTCATGAACCCTGCAGGCACTGGATAACCTTGCTTTACAGCGCAGACTTATAAGAGAAAGATGCTACACACATGTGAAATATCTTTGCTACTATAGATGAGCAATGCCCTGACTACCAATACCACAGTCTTGCTGTGTCAGGCAGGGACATCTCCAGGAAATATTTTGTAGCATATCCTGCAGCCAAACCACAGCGGTGGTGTTGAAAGAGACAGAAAAATTTTCCCTTCCTCCAACTGGCCAAAACACAGAAAGGAGTGAGGAGATTTGCAAATTGTCAAATTAAGCTCCAGCCAGAGTCTGTGGCTGTTTTCATTAAGAAAAACCTTGCAATAAATGTTTACAAAAGTGCTTCAGAAATAATGGATCTCTGTAGAGCTGGATTGGGAAATTTCCAGCAGAACAGGTTTTTGTTGAAAAATGCTGATTTGTTGAAACTGTGGGGTTTGTGGAATCATATGGGTTTTGACAAACTTTCGATGAACTACAGCAGCAGTTGCCAAGCTAAGGGCTGGGAGCCTGGTGGAAGTTCAGCTGCAGAAGCGACGCTTGCATCTGGATCTGGGGTCATGAGTCTGGAAACAGCTAAACTGTGGGCAGATTTTGTCTCTCAGATCTTTTGTGCCAGGGCAGCCCCTCTGTGCAGACTGCCCTAGGGCAGTAGGGCTTGAAGGCTCCCTGGGTAGCAGAGCTGTAAGCCCTGGGGTGAGTGGAGGGCTTTTGGGTTTTCCAAAAATGCCTTGCTCCTGCTCTCAGAGAACAGATGTGGGCGTACGCCTTGCAGATGCAACAGCCATAGGACTATGCAAATTAGTTTTAATGAACAATAAAACTGGTTAAAAAGAAAAAAGAGTGGGGACAGCTTTGAAGGGACAGCAGCTATTCTTGAACCTTGCTCTAATTCAAACAATAGGTTTCTGAGGAAACTAAAAGCAGTGACATAAATTCAGGCAAGCCAGAAGGAAGCACTTGTACTTTTCAGTTTAAAATAGTGGGGGGGTTTTCTACAGCAATATCAATGATTTGAAAACTTTTCAAATCAAAATTTTAAAATGCTTGATTTGGGGCCAAGACAAACTTTTTTGAGTCACCCTGAAACAAGAAATGGCTTGGGCTCAGCCACTGACCAAAAGTCCATTTTCCTGAGTGCATTTCTCTGCAAGGCATTTCCATGTGGCCACACAGGGCCTGCATGTCTGGCCACCAGACAGAACATATGTGAGCCCAAACAGCTCCGCTCTTCCCCCAGTTCATCCCATCCACTTCATTGGCAACACCCTGGATTGCTATCAGCGGAGGAGAGATCCAACCCAGCTATGTGCGTCTGTGCTGCCAGGAGCCTGATAGAGGAAATGGTGTTTCTTTCGCTCTCTGGTACAGAGGCAAGCAGTGGGGATGGACTGATGCTTTGGTTTCCTGACTAATCAATGCCATTAGCATTTCAAAGGAATCATTTGAAAACCAATACTCCATTCTTTAAATAACTTTCGCCCTTGATTACAGGCTTTTGCCTGTTCCAGAGGCACTGACAGAAATCTGTCTGTGGTGAAGAATGCAAGTTCACATCTTGGAAGTCAGTGGAGTCACTTTTTACCAGGAGGCCCAGCCTCCCAGATATTATCACTGGCCATATTAGAAAATATTAATACAAACACCTAATAACTTACATCTACAGGCAGGATTTTCATCTTGAGGTACAAAAAGTGAGCTATAACTGAATGAGTTATTGGAGTCTCTCATACCTCAGCATGGTAGTTAGCATTTAAATGAGCCTGTAGCTATAGTAACCCCCTGAGACTAGTTAATTGACTCTCTTGCATTGCTAGTTGATAAATACCATGCCTGCTATAAACCAGGCTGAAAAGGGTCAGGGAAAGAGGTTATTTCAGTGACGGGTCCTTTAGAAGAGGTTAGATGCAGCCTGTATAACAGATCACAGGGACAGTAGCCTAGACTCATGAGAAACAAGTCCCATGGCTCTCCAGAGCCACATGGCAACCCAGACCTGTCTCTTTTAGTCTGCCTGCCTTCACTGCAGTGCTTTTACTGTTTCCCCCCACCAACACATCTCTTCTAGTTTAACTGACCCCTCCCAATAGGATATTGCAGCAAGTGTTCCCATAAATCCACCTCGGCTTGCCACATTTCTATTGTCTAGAAAACCATTTACTGAGGGAAGAAATTATTCAGGCACGAGTTGCTCATGGCGCAGCCAGGTCCCACGTACTGCCAGGTCTGCCCTAGTTCTTTTCAAATGTCTTCTAAACCTTTGCATGCCCTTGAGGGCTGGCTGTCAGGCCTGGAGAAGGTGGGACTCATGCCCCCTTTCACCCAGAACTTGCATGCTATTTGTAAGCACCATGCTTTGGTCGTTTCAAGCCTATGGCAGAGCTGAGCACCGAACTTCTCTCAGCTGACTCCTGCCTCAGTACCCCAACCACAGCCACACTCCTTGTGCTGCTGCAGCGTCTGCCCTGGTCTGGGGCTTCCTGGGAACTGGGTGATGGGGGAGGAAGGAAGGAGGAGCAGACTGCGTCTTGGCTGAAGGTATGGCATGAAGCTGGGTCATGCTGCCAGACTCAGCTCTCTCACCACAGCATGTGACTGCTGTGCCTGGGTCTCCTCGTCTGTGACCATTCCTGCTGACTGAAAAGGACTAACTGAAGCAGAAAAGAAAATCCTTTTTCTGAACTCTGCAATGGGGTAATTCTCTGCACCCCCTTCTCCTCCTCAGATCATAACACAGGCTTTCATAAGAGAACTGTGTCTTTGTAATTGTGAAACTTGAGATCCTGCTAACACAGAGAGGAATAAACTCTGCTTGGAAATGACCAATCGCCTTCCATGTTGTGAAATGCAAAGACAACCTTTATGCATGGGATTCTTAATCACTTTATAAAATATTTTTATAGAAACACAGGTATTTTGTTAAAAATAAAAGGACCGCCTAAATGGTCTAAAGAATCAGCTGTTAGAGAAAGTGTTTGTGTGTGGGGGGGAGGGTTAGGCAAAAAAGCCCACAAAAATTTTCTCTAGTGGGTCCATAAATAAAACTCAATTAGAGGAGATGAAATGGTGGAGCTGATCTCCTTTTTCTCTTTTCAATTAAAGAAATGTCAAAGGAATGTGACTGCCAATATATTTCACTAAGTCTTATGTGATCTTATAGTGACTTTAAAAAAAAACAGCAAGAGGTAAAGCTATGCTCCTAATCTGTTATCTGTGAACTGAATCCAAAAATAACAGACGTTATGGTAACCCCTTGGGAAAGTGTACTGTCATTTGCTATGCATTTCTTAATTGTTAATATTGGTGGTGTTATACTAACGGCGAGGGATCCCATTTCAGATCAAGGATCCACTGTTCAGTGTGCTGCAGAACAAAGTGAAAGGCAGCTTTTATTCTCAAGATCCTACAACACAAGTCACAACAGTTTTTCTATATTCAGTTTTTGTGTAGTCCTGTCCAAAGTTCATTTTCCCAGTGGTTCTCAGGGTGTCTTACATGCTTTTGTATGGGAGGCTGGGACATGGCAGAGGTACAGTTAAATCTTTCTCTGCCTCAAACTTCTTGTGATTTTGAGCAAGTCACTTAATCGCATGGTTCGTCAGCAGGAAAATGGGCAACAGCACTGCCCAGGCTCAGAAAGGTCTGTGTGAGGACAAATACAATGAAGATGCTGAGACACCAGTGCAGTGGTGCTGAGTCACAGGAGTACCACAGCTTGCTCTTCTCCCAGGGGTGTCAGGCGTGGGAAAACTTAAGCATGCTGAAATGTTTAGTTACATGTGGAGCATTCAAAGACCTACACCTTTAAAATGTCATCACCCAAAGCATATGTCTCACTAGCCTTTGGAAACTGGGGGCTGGAAGGCTTCTTATTGTCAAGGTTATTTGTGCAACTGTGAAGATCTGCAGGTGAGGTAAAACTGCTCTGCAAGCAGCAGCAATGATGATGGCTGGTTCCCTACAACTGCTAGTCTGGAGCACCCGGTGCAGACTGACTGGCCTGTCTCTGTGAACGCGCTGGGAGTCAGCTGCCAACAGAGAGTGTGGCTAGCAACCTAGTCCTGCTCGTCCTTCCCTTGGGAAGCCTTTATTACGATCCTTCTCCTTCCGCTACTTGCCCAGTGTCACATGCTAATACAAACTTAACAGATTTGAGACTTCAACCCTTCCCTCCAGTCTGCTAAGAGTTTTGAAATTCATTAGGGAGAGGTTGAAAGACTGATGGATAGGCACCCTGATCCCATAAGTCTGGTTTCTTTAGGAAACTAAGCTAAGAAATGTACACTGCTATTCTCAGTGGTATTCTAATTCTGGCAGCTGAGATTTTAAAAGCTCAGTAGTAAAAGACTTGAGAGCTGGCAACACTGTATTAAGCAACCCATCCAAAAATGTATTCTTCTATTTTTCTTCTGAATAACAAGTGTTCAGAGACACCTCAGTGTTTAGGTGCCAAACCTGTGACACCTTAAAATGCAACTAAGCCTTGAATATTGAGCACAGGGCTCACATAACTGCCTCCTGCCTCGTGCTCTCCCACAGCTGGAAGCCTGCCTTGTGCATTTGCAGCACAGCACGACCCCCTGCCCCTGCCCTGCTATGCCAGCCCAGCACTGCCTGGCCCACAGCCTCACGGATCTGCTGGCCACCATGCCTGGCGCCCCAGGCCACAGAGGGGGAGCGATGGCCACACCGCACAGCAGCAGGTGCACCTCCTCCAAATAACGTGGCTTGAGTCACTTCTGAAGGCACCCTCCCCACTCGGTTTCTCTTTGGCAAATTTCTAAACAGGAACACAAACGGACTCCCTGCACACTTTGACAAGAGTGCTGTGTAAGTCAAGTGAGCAGAAATTGGTCTGAGGGGAAGACTGCATGGGGCTACTCGTGCATTCAGCATATTGAATTTCATAGCCAAACTCTGACGCTCAGAGCTGGGCAGGCCTCAAAGTTTTCCTGATGGAAGGGAGCCAGAACTGTCCAGCACACAGTGAACCTCCTGAAAAATGCTCTGTGGTGGCTGCTCTTCTAACACCACACCTAGCCATCAGGCAGCGCAACTGTTATTTGCAATATTACCGAACACTACTATGCAAAAAGAGTACATAGCTACAGAAAGGCTTTACCAGCCTTGTTTCCTCCTTATCTCTTTTCCTCCAGCTTTTGAACATCACAGATTGACTCTGGGCCAGCCTCCAGTTAACCAGAATACATGTTGGTGGTCTAGGACTGTGCACCTGGCTTCTAACCCACTGATTGTGAAGGAAGCATCCACCCGGGAGGGAATTACCCTGCTGTTCCCTCCAAAACAGCCGCGGCAGTGTCCACGTGAAGCCAGGCTGTGTGGGATACTCCAGCCCTAACCAGCAGAGAGCGCTGACATAGAAGCTCTTGCGCCGTTGCCAAGTTTTTGTTTTGGACAAAAGAGGCCTTTTTGCCTCCGACCTCCAGCACATTGGATGTGCTTTCTGGCAGGAGAAACTGCCAGCAGGGTACCTCAAACACTGCCTTGTTCTCCTGTTTCTCTGAGGATTGCACAGCTCCGTTCATCACATCCATCTCCTGCTTCAGGTGTTCCCTCAGCACCAGAGACCTTGTGTACAGCACCGACACAGCCGCATTTCAGCCCCTGCTCAGGCGACAGAGTCCCTCGAAATGATGAGCTCAGCACAAAAGGTCTGCCCCCCTCACTGAAGTGAAATGTTGAGCATCTAAACTGCAGCATTTTGTGGGCATAGTGTTTATACCCCAGGTCACATGGAGAGGCTGGGCACACATTTGCCTAGGGGAACTTGTGCTGTAAAGGTGGGCTAACTGGGATAGCCGTTCTGGGCAATAGCTAAAATAAAGTAACAGCAAAACTTTGCTGGCAGACCCCAAAGATTTGAAAGCTCTTTAGCAGAGGGGCTAAGCATTGTCACTCCCCTTTTGCATACAGGAAGCCTATTATGGGCCCATAGACCATGCTGTCAGTCTAGGTCGCAGCATTCAGAGGGGAAAAGGAGATGAGGAGGAAGGAAGAGAATGAGAGACTACAGAGAGAAAATGGAGTTTCAAGAATCATTATGAGCTGTGATGCATTGATTAAAGATATTGAATAAAAAGCTGCATATTTTGTTTGTACAGAAAAATTCAGTGAATTAACACAACAAATTTGCAATACCCCAGAAAGTTGTTCTTTTAGAGATCTGGACTGAACAAAGATACATCTGGTAATCTCTTTGTCATGAAATAGTTTGCT
The DNA here is from genome assembly GCF_003343035.1 of Apteryx rowi. NCBI lineage: Eukaryota > Metazoa > Chordata > Aves > Apterygiformes > Apterygidae > Apteryx > Apteryx rowi. The sequence continues at coordinate 281,704 of NW_020450695.1, read as the reverse complement.
GCATTAAACCACGTGTGTCGTGTTTATATCCTTCCCAGTACTGAGTGATTTCAGTATAAGGGCAGCAAATCAATATGCTGGATAAGATATATGAATGAATTTCTTCCCAAACTTGCTGACATTGCCTGAAACTGAAGAATGCATAACACTAAGCTCCAAAACAGAATCAGAAGGTCAGGGACATCTGTCCAAAGGAGGAGCTGGGATACCTATGGTCTAGTTATGGTTTTGGATAGCACTAGTTTGGACAGCAGAATTGAGAAAGCTGAATAGCTTGTTCTTTGGCCCTGGCAAGAAGGTTTACACCCTTTTGCATCTGCAAAGGCACTGTAATAAGGCTAAGAGCCAATATCCCACACTTAGAACCTTTATAGGATACCACTTCTGTACCACCATGGCAAAAAAGCTCTTCTTGCAAAAACTATCAGCTGAACTGAGCAGAAACTTTTTCCCAACAAATGGCCCTCAAAGTCCAGCTCAAATTTATTAAGTTTCTTGAGATCATAAGCAAGTAATCTGACCATATTCAGCTGAAAACCTAACTTACTTCCATTTGTAAACATGTCGTTTTTCCTAGTTCCCCCCCCCCCCAAAAAAAAAAAAAAATCCCAAGCTGACACTTTCTACAGACTCTTCATGTAAGTGAGTCCTCAGTTTTGCTTGTAAGATTTCCAGCCAGGCCTAATGCACATCAGCTCCATGATGGGTGCAGCACCCTTCTCTCCCACTGCACCCAATGGGAACTGCAGTCTCCCAGGAGACTGCAGGATTCAGCTCATCATTCAGTAACGATTTGGAAAGAAGAGTATCATTTACTGTGTCATCAGCACCACTTCCTGGAGCACCTGGGACTCCCCAGTGAACTGCAGGACTGGCCTGACCCTACTTACCTCATGAGACTTATGGGGTCCACAGCACAAAGCAGTGCGGCCCAAGGGAAGAGGGTATTAATAGGTTATACAAATGAAAACTTGCTGCCTCACTGAAACTTTAGAAGAGTGTCTTCTCATAAGGGACGGTGTGAAAAGAGAAAAGCAAACACTCTCACTGTTCCATCTTCTGAGTGTTACTAGGGAGAACCTACCATAGTAACAAACTAAACTAACTCACTGGGGAAACTCATTCCTGGCACTTCAGGCAGACTGTTCATGCCAAGGGCTTCCTAGGTCTTTGCACCACACACAAGCATTTTTAGTGTCCTGTGGTCTCATATCTAATGTTTCTGATGCTGTCAGAGGTCAGGTTGGCTGTGGTGCTGGAATAAACCAGCCTCTGTCATCAGAACCAGCACTGCACTGAGTGGGATCTTGGCAGAGACTTCAGCCTCTCCCCATTCACCTACTTGATAGCTTGCACTGCTACCTCATTTAGGCTTGTGGGATCCAGGGGCAACTGGTCTGCTGGCTTCTCTCTAATGCTTATTATAGGGCTAGATACAGAGGTTACACATTGAAGGTTTTCATCAAGTAAAGGCAAATGCTGCCCAGTTCTATCTCCCCAGTTCTCTGCTCCCTACTGCTCAAGTGGAGCTCAACTCAGCTCCACTCCTGCAGTCAGCGGTGGAGAGGGCATATCCTGAATTCCTCTGTCCTTCCAGGTGCTGCGAAGCAAGCACAAGAGCCACTACTGACAGATGGTGATCAGCTGACAGGCAAGGTCTTACTGTGTAACTGTTCCTAGTCCCATCTCCATGTTATTCCAGCCTGCCTCATAAAGGGACCAGGTCCTGCCAGAAGCTGATCCTTTGAGCAGAGGCTGGATATTAATGGTACCTCACTCTACTGCTTACCACTATCCAGTGAGAGCCAAGTACTGCTCCCCAGGAGATCGGCTGATTCTGCCCCTGTGCTGAGCTCTGGTCAGCAATCATTTCCTCTGTATGAGGCACCTATCCCAGTCCCTTGCAGACGCTGCTCTCACACCCTCTCCTTGGGGAACAAACTGCCTCAGCAGGGAAACAAAAAGAGCATTTCAAAGTATTTCCTTTCCTCAGAGTGTCAAGTCCTGTGAAATCACAGCTGCTCCTCGCTTTATGTCAGAGCATGCTCCAAAACCAGTTGCTGCCATTTACAGCACAGGAGAAATCCCTAGCATGAGGCCATTCTCACAAAGCCCTGATGTACAGCGAAATTTCTGATGCAGCAACTATGAAAAGCTAAAGAGAAACAAGTGCAGTAATTCCCTGGGGTAGAAAGGTGATATTTATCCAAGATCTCTGAGGGAAGCAAAGTGTGAAACAGCAGAGGCATTGGCAGGCCCTTCAACATAGCAGCGAACACTGACAGCTCACAAGTCCCCAGTGCCAAGCCAGGCTTTTGCCTCTGCATCTGCCTGTGAAGAGGCTGCTACAAACATGGAGATACCCCCACCTTCCCGGGAGCAAGGCTGTTTGGCATTGGGGTACTGACCTCCCCTTCTTCACCTTAGAAGGATGCTCTTCTGTTCTGGCTCCCATGCAAGGTCACAGAAATCCATGGCAACATCTCTGAGGACTATGCTCTTCATTGGGGCATGTCTTGAGGCCTCTTTCATGTCACATCTTCCTTGAGCCTGTACTCCAGACTCTCAAGTCTGCCTCCAGGAGGTCATTGTGAAAGCCTTCTTCTAACTCCAGCCTGCAGAGAACATAGGGACTTGTACAGGATATTTGTGGTTGAGATGTCCCTAATCTGCCTGCTTCTCTGTCCACCCTTGTGCTGAGCTCCTCAGGGTCCCTCAGTGTCTGAGCAGCACCTTGTCCACAGAAATTCACTGCCATTAGAGAACACAGTGACCAGGCTGTCAACTGGAGACATGTAGCATCAAATTTGATGTTATCACAAGCCTTCCCCAGCAGCCATAGAGACCCCAAGGAACTAACTAACCTTGCCATGACTGAACAGGATAGGAGTTAGATATCTTAGTGCTTTTGGGGTAGTAAGACTGAAGAGATTAAGACCCCTCTTGCCCCATTTAATAGCAACTGAGCCTGAAGTGAGTTTTGCACAGCTCTGCAAGTGCCTTCCTGCAAACCTGCCTGCTGGAATCATCAAAAATCACCTATGCTGATTTATAATGCCTGCTTCAGCATCCGGCAGCCAACTAGTTAATGCAGGAAACCTTGCAACTTGGAGGCTTCCAGGAAGTGCCAAGTGTCTTGCATGTGGTGTGGCTGCTCCTGGGGTGTGATCTATGCTCCACCATGACCCTGGCCTTTTCCGTTCCATGCTGCCTCTCTTTCAAGTTGCTCTAAGGAGGTCCTCCATGCTGGTCTTTGAAGAGAGTGCTGCGCTGTCCAGGTGGGATTTGCTCCCTGGCAGTGATGGAGCAGCATATCAGAGGCAAACAGCAGATCCTACTGTGCAAGGCTCTGTACTCATTGCATTTCATGGTAGATCAAGTTGTCACTTACAGGCTGACAGACTAAAGTGATTTACTGTGATTTTTTACAAAAGGTTGGATTATGTTAGGTGCATTAATAGCACTTATAAGTACAAAGACCAGATGAGAGATGCATAAGGATTTATCCATCATCCTCCTTGCCCACTGCGGGTAGGGAACCATTCCAAAATCTCTCCAGGCAAAATATTTTGCATTGCCAACTGATCTGTTTCATTCTTTCCCTTCCCTCCACAGAAAGAGATACTTTCTGGCAGCATCTGCATTCATTTACTGATATTTTTCCTTATTAGAGGCTGACGCTCAACAGAACACAGAGCATCTACTAATCTGAGTTTGGATAGGTAATATTACAAGTTAAATTTGGTCATGCTACCCATGAGCAGAATGTTCGTACTGCCTCTTCCTGCAAGGCCATCCATAGGAAGCTAAGCAATGGGGAGGTGTCTGGCCACTGAGAGTTTGTTAAACATATCTAAACTCCAGCAAACAGGAACATGGAAAAATGTAAGCAGATGGGATAAGCAGAGACCCTTTCTAACTTATTTCCCAAAAATACATTTGGATGAGGCAGTTTTGGTCAGGACACACATGCAGACTAGGAATGGGCACCAAGTTCCTTCCTGAAAGCCTAAAGATCCCAGGAGAAACACCATTACCAGCAGCAAGCTGCAGAGACCTGCTCTACATTTCCTTGAATTTAATCCTGTCTAAATTCTAGTATGCAGAAAACAATGGGAGTTTGTCACTATGAGTATTTAAATCTTCAGTTGCTGATGTTAAAAGCTAGAAAGAAAATTTTTGACATAACCTCTGAACTCCAAAGGACTAAAGTTCAACTTGGATCAAAGAAGGGTCTCTAAAGAGCTCTGTGCTACACAAGGAGGGTAACATAAGGATGCCATGTACAAATTGCATTGCCTCTCAGGAATGCCTTGCTTTCTGTTAACGCTTTTGTCGCAGAATAGCAGATCCAGACTTTCAAAGCAGAATGCTGCATTAAAATACTAACAAAGGCTTTGCCAACTCCAACTTAACAGCAGGTTCAGAAATCTACTCCAATCTCAAAACAGGCAGGATTTGAAAGGGATTGTAAATGAGGTGGTGCCTACAACATTGGGAAGTTCCAAAGCCCTGTGATTTACAATCCAATTTTCTTGTTTATATAAATATATAATATATGGGAAGCTCGTATCAATCAGCTGTTCCATTCCCCTTATCCTTAGACCTGAAAAGGCTGTGATATTTGGCACAGTTTATAGTGCCTGCTATTGTGCATACATAATGCTTTCCCAAAAAAAAAACCCTAAACCCCCGTTACAGTCATGTAGCTTGTCTCTACTAGCACCAAATTACAGAAGTGTCTCACTCCTGTGGGACTGGTGAGATCACCTTGTGTCTGAGAGACGGTGGCAGCCCCAGAATGGTCCATATGTGAGTCTGACCATGCCTCAACAAGACATATCCCCCCAAAATCTCTAGGATCACATTAACTCTAACATGTCATGATTAGCCTAGCCACCAGAGCACACAGTGGGAGGACAAAGCCACTGGGTTGGTGGACAGATATAACAATTTCAATTTTATTGTTTGTGGGATCATCTGAATCTTCTTTCTAACACCCTGAGCCCGTAATTCAACTGTTGGCTTCTTCTACATCTACAGGAACCCTCTAGCAGCTCAACTGTGTGTATGAAAAACAGGGAGGATGCACTGAACACAAGTATAAACTTCTCTTAGATCCAATATCCTTTTCCACAGAAATGGCAAAATGCAAGAGTAGAAACTAGATTTTGATTCTAATTGAATGATTGTAATTATATAAAGCTTGGGCACTTGTTTAAATATCTGAGAAACCTAAAAATGGACAGGGAGCTTTGGAAATTTTGACTTTCACGTTTTGGAATTATTAAAATATTAGTGGGTTCTGAACATCATCACGAAACCCCAGCTGTTGAATAACAGTCCCAATGTGTTAGGAGCTGTACAAATACAGCTGGGTTAAAAGGCTGCCACAGTTAATTGTTCCTTGAGTTAAACATTGCCTTTGAATCTATTATTATCTTGGAATGACATGGGCCTGTCATTCCCAACAGGACAGAATACAAAACCAGACTGAAACAGTGATGCTTTATACTGAAGTTTCCACACACTGAGTATTTTATCAGCCTGGAGATTTTAGGTCTGTACATCTCACCGCTCCTCTAGAAATGTGCTCAGTGAATTAATTACCAAAAGAGGAAGGAGGCTTGGATGCTTGCGTAGCAGCAGAGTAAAACATGCATGCTAGGGACTTCTTTGGGGATGATGATACACTGACTGCCAGGTGCCTCTTCACAGTGCCAGCCGGGGCCCACCAACACTTGCCAGCTCCAGTTCAGGTCTGGCTCTGCAGGATCCCAGCTGGTTACTGCTACATTACTACACTGCGCTCAATTCTGGAAAGGTTTATTAGTAGCAGAACTAAACCAGCTGCATGTCCTCCAGCCTCAGCATCACTGGCACAGTTTCTGTGCAGTTCCAAAAATCCCCCCAAAGACAGCTGACAGCTGACTGTCTGTACATGGACAATTTATGCACATCATGATACATACATTATGTAATTTATATATTTCTGCAAGTAAAATCAAGTGAAATAAAGAAAGCACAGTTTAATGTTTCATTATTTTAAAAATATGACTAAGGAACCCCAAAAGACACATATTATTTGTATTCCCTTGTTAATATGTGTATATCCCCCCCTCAAATCAAGATTTAGAAATCAGGCTACTACAACACACACTTAAATTAACCTAAGATGCCATTCAAGAAAGCCTGTGCTAGCACTGCCAGGAGATCTTGTTGTCAGGTTGTCATCACTATGTGGAAACCTTTGGCTTGTGATGCTGCAAATCAGAGGAGGTTGTAAAAAGTCTTTTCAGAGCAATAGCACATAATAATAGCACTGTCCTTATGGCAGACATAACCAGGTGAAGCTGTTACATAGTTTTACATGTCCTTTTTTTAAATCAAGCAAGCCCTCTTCAATCTCAGAAGAAAACTGCAGCTAATTTGGGAATGAAATTTCTTTTCAGGTGGTCTATGGCCAACAACTGAGGCAGTTACTTTATGGCTTACTTTCTCTTAATCAGCTTGATGCAGAATTTTTCTAGGGAGCTGGCAGTTTGTACTCATGCTTGAATTCCTTAAAGAGGAAGGGGTTAGCCTGTTTGCCGTTTACACCAAACATTGCCCCAGAACTGCTTTATGGAATATAAAAAGCGAAATATAAAAATATGCATGTCACTCCAAGAAGTCAGCAAGACTGTCTCACTAATTTCTATAAGGGAAAATAAATAAGTCAAAAGAAAAATTAATAATTACCTCTTTTTAAAAAACGGAAAAAAGTGAACCCTGTTTTTGTTTCATTGATTTTAGCAGAGCTACAACAGGATAGAGCTTGCTCAGACTCTCTTGCTCCCAGGTCTCCTGGTTTCCTTTCCCCCTTTTTCCTGGATTTAACTGGTACAGATGTGCAGCTGGATAGGGGTTTGGGGTGATCTAGTAAGAAACTCTTAGTTAGGGTTACAAATGGTTATGAACATACCTGTGCTTGTGTCTCAGCAACAAAGAAGGGATGAAAAGTGTCTGAGAGGGGCAAGATGAAAGATAGATAGTGTAAAACTGCAGTAAGTAATTGATGACTCCATTAACACACCTAATAGGTCAAATAAAATTACCTGCAAGACATGGAGGTTCAGCTATAAAAATATCAGAATACAACAGGAGAAAAAAATGTTGTCTATATTTATGAACCCTTCATTTGCATAATATTTTTGTTATTCTGTATTTAAATGCTCTGGAGACAGCTGTGGGAGCCACAAATGAATCGATTTACTGTAAAAATAAGCAGAATGAAATTAGAACTGGAATATATAGGGGGAGGGAGTTAAAATAAGGAATTAACACAAAGCTGTCCATATCAGAGTATTCTAGCATGAGTATCCCAGTCATATATATGGGCACTGAATGCCAAAGATAACACCAAAAAAAAAAAGAAATGCCTCCATCACCTTTCAGCCGTTTCTCTCAGTCTTTGTCTCCCCATACTGTGACATTAACAGAGGTCAATACATGGCTGCCAGACCAAGCAGGGACCACAAACATGCACGTCTGTAAATGTAGGGGCAGGCCCTGAAGAGATTAAAGTAAGCTGAGATTTGACAGATTTGATCCATAATGAATCATCAGTCATGAACTGACTGCACTTGTAGAGGTTTTCGGTTTAAGGTGACCATAAGGAAACCCTTTCCTCTCAGTGGAGTGGTTCATGAAGGCCTGGAAAACCCTAGATAGGGAGATTACGGAAACCCTGCTGGGATCTCAAAGCAGGCTCCCCTTTTCTATCTGGGAAACCTCAGGGAGACATGTGGGCATGTGCACTTTATGGAGCACATGGATCAGACTGGGGGAATCCTGCCCTAGCCGGAGTCACTGGCTCCCCACCACGCAGACGGGCTCTGTGTGCCCAGAGACCATTTGCCTGAGACCTCCAGACATCAGACAGCCCGGCTGGAGTTACTCTTCTGGTTGGATTATTGGGATCTCACATGTGTGGCCAGAATCCTCTTGTCCTGCACAGGTACACTTTCAGGTAGGGAAAAGTGGATGCATCCAGGAAACTCAGATGCATGGTAGCTCCAGGTTAGACAGACTTCTGTCATGAACAGTTGGAGCTGATCTCTCTTGGAAACACAGCAAGTGACTAGACTAGTATGTGTCTGAACATTTTTGTTAATGAAAGATCACACAAACAATCTGAGAGGAATCTGCAGCTCCTCCCGTGAAGCATTGCCACTGTGGTTTTCATTTACAAAGACCTGAAAATGAAGCTAAGCTCTGAGCACTTGCTTGCTGTGTTTAATTTTCACCATTATGTTTTCGCATACAAGAGTATATAGGGTGGGTGGTACGGTTTTACAACAGATTTTTTTACATTGCTTTCACAAGCATTCTCCTGATGCCTTGCAGAACAGAGGTGGAGAAACACTGAACTAGAAAATGGTTTGAGGTCCCTTTCCATCTTACATTTTATGAGCCCGTCAATCTGCCAGAACTGCTCAAATGCTCCATTTATTAATGTGGAGTGCAGACCCTTGGCTGGGGTCAGTGCCCTGCCATTTCAGGAGCTGCAGAAACACCTGGCAACTAAGGGGGCTAAACCTTCCTCCTTCCCTATTAGTATTAGCCAGAACAGCAAGGCGCAATAGCAGCTTTGTGGTGTGGCTGCGCTGTCCTACCCCACCTGGCCTGCATCTGGACCCAGCTCCGCTCACTGGAGCCAGGAATCCTGCTTTGGAGCGGCTTGCAGGCTAAACATGCCAGATGGAGAGGGAGGCAGCATTCCTCATTTTTCACCCTGCTTTCACTGCAGTAACTTTTTCAACAAGCCCACAGCCAGGGCTGACCACCAAGTTTGAATCCAGAAGGAAATCCCCCCTCTTGGCTTTCGGCCTCTGTTTCTCAAGCAACTTGCTAAGAACTTGGGATGTATCTCAAATGCTTGCTTTCCTATTAGGTCATGAAGCCTTCTGCCACCTTTCCTGGTCCCACTTGCTAGCAGAGAAGTCGTAGAGCAAAAGGGCAATGGAGTCTCCACTTGCCACTTGCCCTAAAATGGGCGTAACATCAGAGGCGTCATGGAAGAGGTTTACCCTTCCCCGTTGTGTAGGGTGCTTTACCCGTTTCCCAATAACCCTACAGACAGTTATGGAGATAGGTCTCCAGTGTTTGTCCTCAGTTCTGTACTGCCTCAGAAAGCTGTACGATACAAAAAAGAGCCACTTCCCTCCTAATCCTTCACAGTTTTGCCTCCCCTGCTTGGCACAAGATATAAATGTTTTGAGAATTTATTAATAAAATACCAATTAGGACATTTGGGCCTCTGATGTCTGAAACACTTAAAGAAAGCTATCCCCTATAAACTCTTGAAATGGGCAGCTTTCCATTGCTTGAGTGGATGAAGTAATTGAGCAGAGGAGTTATATTAAATCCAGACGCATCCAGTGTTTAATGCCAATTAGGTCCTACTGACAAAGGAGGGATATGCTAGAGATCTGGCTTGCGTCATGCCCTTCCCCTACCCTTTCTGACAAGATGAAGGTGGAATGACCTCAAATAATGGCATTGCCCTGCTGTTACTTTTGCTACAGTTGGCACATCATATTTTTTTTGTTATTGATGGCTCACAGCTTTCATGTGTTGCAATCAAGGAGTTTTAAGGCTTTTCCCACCATCAGTATTGAACACAGCTTCCAGCTATCCCTTGCTATTTAATTCCAGATGGATCAAATCTTTAGTACCGCCTGCAGGCACATCACCAGCTAATGAGTTGCTCTGGCCTGAGATCATCACTACAAATATTATTTCCTTGGTAAATATTTTTGGTTCGGACCTGAGAAACAGCAGAGGTACATGCAATCAAAATTTATAATCTGGCAAGACTCTGGAAAGTTCAGTTGCAAATAACAATGGTTACATTTTATTCTGTTTACAGTTTTCTTCCTGCAAATATGTTAAGGCTTAATTCAAACAATCAGCCCTGCCACAATACTGGCAAATTCCCATGCTTACTACACAGAGATGCACGTCTCAGGGACTTCTATTACTTTCTCTGTTACAGTATCTCAGCCCTTCACTCTCATGAATGCATTAATCCTAGAAACCACCATGGCAGGAAGTGTAACTATTTCTGTTTTACAGATGCAAATGCTGATGAAGAAAAAGGGACTAGATTGTCCGAAATATTTAGAGCCTAAAAATGCATCCAAATACTTAGTGAGATTTTTCAGAAGCTCCTACATCCAGCTCATGACTGGATGCAGCCATGGGGAGGCCATGCAGCTCTTGGTTTCTGCCCCATCACAAAACCTGGAGCATTAGCACAGTGCTGTAAACTGGTAACTTGGCTGGGGGAACCATCCTCCCCAGTAAACCTACACCTGCTTTTCATGCCTGATCAGGCATTTCTGTAGATCCTATCAGGCAAGAATCTGTTTCTCCAGCTCCTTTGAAAAGCTGAACTAATGGTCTCAGTCCTCAGAGGTCTTTAAATATTTCACGAAGTATTTGATGTCTTGCCCATGGATGCTGAGAGAGACTAGGACAGAACAGGAACCTAACTTGGGTCCCTTACTTCTCAGTCGTCTGACCATACTCTATGTTGCCAGCCTCACGCTGGCTTTGCTTCAAGCCAAAGAAAGAACGTCCAGTTCAAGGTATGCTGTCATTAATGTGCAATGCTATCTACATTTTGGGTAAAGTCCTGCTTCCTTTACTCAAAGAAGTTATTTTACTGGAGTCACTAGGCCAGATTCTGATCTCATTTAACCCAGAATCATTTCAGCAATGCTAACTGTTTTCCTATTTTAATCTGGAGACACATTTTGTGTTTGTATAGTATTACTTCAGATTTGCACAATTCTGAGACCAGATGCCGGCCCTAAATGACTAATCCAGAACAGCAGAAGGATACTGTCAGAAAAGGATGAAAAAATTAAAGCAAATAATTATGAAAACTGATTTAATATACAAAACAATAAAAAACACATCCCTTCCAAAATTTCTTATGAAACATGGGTTTAATTGCATGCATACATGGGAAAATGCCAGTTTTGATGTAATTATAGCAGACATAGGAAGAATCAGAAGATCTCAGGGACTGGAACAACAGAAAGCGGACAAAATTTCTTCATGCAAATTGTATACCAAGGGACTAGAAGCAAGAATTGCACCTTAAGAGGAGAGTCTATCAACTGGACCCATTGAAAATCTGCAGCTCTTAGTCCCAGGATGTCTCAGAATTGCCAATACAATATTGACAGAAGAAGATGGAAGTTTGCTGAGGCTATAAGAGGAGAGGTATCTCCATATGAAGAGGGAAATGTTAATGCCAGAAAAAAAGGTCCTAATAAGACCCTGTCTGAAATACTGTGCACACTTCTGGTCATCCATATTCCAGTACAGAGAAGATCTATAAGGATGCTTAGAAAACTGGAGACATCGCGCTGTGAGAGAAAAGTAGCCTGCCTTGTTTGCATAGCCTACCAAAATGCAGGTGCAAAGGCAATGTTGTCACACCTTCCAAAAGTACTGAGTGACAATGGGCAGAAAATTGCACAGGAGAAAGAGCTAATGAGTGATATTGGTACAAAAGCTAATAAGCTTGAATGCATTTTGACTAGAAATGAGAAGCAGTGGTATTCTGGAGCAGGCCTTCCAAAAGCAGCAATATAGGAAAAGAAATGTACTTGTAGATTGAATTGAATGTGTTTAAGTACATAATAGGGTTGCACTGCCTGCGCATGCCTGTGATAGCAGGGAAGTGGAGTGGATGAGTCCATCTGGCACCACCAGCACTGTATTCCTATTCCATTCTCACTTCAACCCTTGGAAGTATCAAATGTTGCTTTTACTAGATGTTTTGTCATATCAAAGCCATCAGCACTTCCCTATCCACAGAAGATTAACATTTTTGAGGATTCAGATCACATCGCTGGGGACTTCCCATCCCACAGAAATGTTAATTTTTGTGACTTTTCCTTCCTCTGAGTTCCTTTAGTCCTTTCATTTTTGTGTCAAGATTAAAGCAAAAGCTAAAATACCCATATTTCCCATAGGATAGAGATTCCATGTTTCCACATGTCTCTCATTAGTCTTTGTGTGCACTAATGCAGCGCTGAGTACTCCTAATAGTCTCTGGTAAGAACAATAACAGGTCACTGAGGGCTGGCTCTACCTGGTGGCAGTGGATTTGTACAGTATGGGGATGAAATGCAAAAACCCTTCTGCTTCATTCTTATCTAACCTTGCAGAGTGCAAGGCCCTAGGAGGTGCCTGCTTCAGCCTTTCCGACTCCACCAGTAGTATCAGGTAAGGAAGTAAGGCAGGTATAATTATGCTTTCTGGAAGGCTTTGGTCAACCTGACCGTTTTGAGGGGAACTTTTCTCCTCTAGGCCATCTCAGCACAGGTCCTTGGGAGGTTCAGTTCTGCTTCACCAGTGCTAAGACAGTGGCTGAAAGTCACCATGGAGGTGACACCTGGAAAACTCTTCAAGCAATTTTGCCACCTTTTATGAGAATAAGTGCTCACTTTCAAGTCAGCCCCTATGCCAGGAGCAGTAAGGACAGACCTGGAAGTCTAAGTGCTGGCATCTGTGAGAAGGGCTGGAAACCATCACTTTGACAAACAGGTCTTCCCTTGGCTGCTTTTCAGCCCTGTCCTCAATCAAGAATGAGCTTGGCAACAGTGGAGCTGAACACCCTCTAAACCTTTATATCAAATGCCAAGTCCTTTTCATCACTTCTCCTCCACCCTCTAGATACCAGCATTTTGCCTACTGCAAAGAAAATACACCCCTAGAATGGATCTGCATTCTGACATTATGGGGCTGCTGGGACTATTCTGGGATTATGATGTGATCATTTCACCTCTAGCTGTTTTATTAAATGTTGTGTAATTGCCAGAGAAACCCCAAGGAACAGAATAACACTGACCCACAGTTTTCGATTTCATCTGGATCTCAGTCAATCGCTATAATATGCAAATGAAGTACACAATGGATTAAAGCCATTAAATCTAAGCCTGGGATATTTTGGGACAAGCTATGCTTCCCTGATCCAGCAGAAAGTCTGTTTACTCAGCATTTTCATTAACCGAGGAAAGCTACTTCGCCTAGAATTAGTGGAGATATTTCCCCAGCTGCCTATTCCATCAACATGACCTTTATGAGGAAGTCTTACAGAAGTGTCTTTGAACAGATCCAAGAGCTCTGTGGGTGTAATTCAAGAAGCCTAGTTACTGCAGTGGAGTCTGATATATGGCAAGGCTCTTCAGTCAGTCCTACAGAGCTCCCTAACAGCCAGCTCCTGCTCCTCTACTGCCAACCCTACTGATGGGATCCCATTGACTGTTACATTCTATAACGGTGTTTCTCAACTTTTTCCAATCAAAAGACCACCTAACCTCTTGGAAAGCAATCCTGGCATCATCTTTTGCAGTGTTACAACAAGAATTTTCATTCACAAGCAGCTTAAAAAACAGGCTCTGCTTTGAATGTTTATTTATGATATGACCCCTTTCTGTTTGCTTTCTGATTCTTCTTGCAGAGATATTCTAATGTCTTGCAGATCACCAGTAAGCCAGAGTTCTGCCAGAAAAAAAATGGTTTACTGGATGTTTCTATAAAAGAGAGCTTACAGGACTTTACTATAAATCCAAATGTATCACATTTACTTATATTAGAATCCCCCCCCCCTTTTTTTCTCAGCTTAGCAAAAGTCAAATTCTTAATGCTGGTTACACACAATAAATGATTTGAAGGAATTAGTATTCACCCTCTGCAACTTCACCTGAATGATACTACCCACCTTGATATAACAACAAAAATCTTTATTAATTCCACTAGGTATCCACATCCCTAATACTTACAGAGCTGTATCTCCTTTCACATTTTTTTTTTCTTGTTGATTCTTCTCCTAGCACAGGTCCCGATCTTGCAAAGGGAGTCCATGTGTACCAGGGCTGGAACACTCTTCAGGCCATAATGGTCTGTTTGAACAGAGCTCTTCGCAGGATCACGGTGTTGAGCTCCAACCTCTTTGTTACTGGTCTGGGACTGAGCTGGGAGGAGGCAAGTAGAGAGGTGATGAGATTTGCTGAGCATACACAATTGTACAGGGACTCTCACAGACTGAAAAAAGGTACAGGAGGATCTTAGGTTATTCGGGTGCAGTTTCACATTAGACCAGCAAAGCCGACCAGACAGGTGGCGGAGGGGCTGCTGCCACGCCACCCTGGCAGTGCACTCCCTCCCTCCCTCCCCTGCACCACACCAGTGCTCACCCACTGTCCCCGGGCGCCCGGGGGACTTGGCCCACGAGTGCCCTGGAGCGGGAGGGGATGGCTGGCATGGCAGGCCCTGGAGAGGCAGGGGCAGGGCAAGAGGGCAGATGCAGCCCCCTGGGTCTGCCTGGATTATGGCTGCAGCCTGGTGGTGCTTCTTAGTCCCTCAGCAAGGCAGTCCGGCCTTTGAGAGGGATTTAAATCCTGTTGATGTCGCTTGATCCAGTGCTGGCATGTCCCCAGCTGGAAGGCAGGTCAGCATTCTGCCCCATATCTGCAGCTCCTGAGCCCTGTCTTCTTCACTAATTTGGGCCTTTTGCTCCTGTCCCTTGCCCCCTCCCCCCCGCCCCAACTTTGCAGCGCTCCGACTTTGTCTGAATCTCCGTGCTCCTGCTGGCCTTACTAGCATTTGCTTCTCACTGGCATTGCTCTGCCCCAGACCAGAGCAGGTGCTGCCACCTATGAAGCGAGTAATCCAGTTGTCAGTCCATAAAGTACACTTCATCATTACACAGAGAGCAGAGGTCTAAACTTAATAAGTCTGCAGAAAGTGTGGTGTGGCACAGGGTTACTGCTCTCCTGAATGGAGAAGACAGCTGCTGTCTTCACTGGATGACTATACCTCCTGGGACACTTCAGTCTCACAGAAACTCAAATCAGACCCTATAAAGGCTGTTCTACTTTCACCAGCCAGGCAGCCTCCCTTGCATTGTGAATTACTGCCACACATAAAGAGAAGGCAGGAAAGCAGGTAGAGTGGAAATGCTTTTGGTGTCTCTGCTTGCCACTGACCCAACTGGTGGTGGTATTTTTAATTATTCAGTATTGTTATCAAACATTTTCACAGAATCACAGAATGGTTGAGGTTGGAAGGGACCTCTGGAGATCCAACCCCCCTGCTCAAGCAGGGTCACCTAGAGCACATTGCACAGGATTGCATCCAGGCGCGTTTTGAATATCTCCAGAGAAGGAGACTCCACAACCTCTCTGGGCAACCTGTTCCAGGGCTCTGTCACCCTCACAGTGAAGAAGTTTTTCCTCATGTTCAGATGGAAGTGTCTGTGTTTCAGTTTGTGCCCGTTGCCTCGCGTCCTGTCGCTGGGCACCACTGAAAAGAGTCTGGCCCCATCCTCTCGACACCCTCCCTTCAGATACTTGTACATGTTAATAAGATCTCCTCTCGGTCTTCTCTTCTCCAGGCTAAACAGGCCCAGCTCTCTCAGCCTTTCCTCATATGAGAGATGTTCCAGTCTCCTAATCATCTTTGTAGCCCTTCGCTGGACTTGCTCCAGTAGTGCCACATCCCTCTCGTACTGGGGAGCCCAGAACTGGACGCAGTACTCCAGATGGGGCCTCACCAGGGCTGAGGAGAGGGGGAGGATCACCTCCCTCGACCTGCTGGCAACACTCTTCCTGATGCACCCCAGGATACCATTGGCCTTCTTGGCCACAAGGGCACCTTGGTGGCTCATGCTTAACTTGGTGTCCACCAGCACTCCCAGATCCTTCTCTGCAGAGCTGCCTTCCAGCAGGTCAACCCCCAACCTGTACTGGTGCCTGGGGTTGTTCCTCCCCAGGTGCAGGACCCTGCACTTGCCCTTGTTGAACTTCATGAGGTTCCTCTCCGCCCACCTCTCCAGCCTGTCCAGGTCCCTCTGAATGGCAGCACAGCCCTCTGGGGTATCGGCCACTCCTCCCAGTTTTGTATCATCGGCAAACTTGCTGAGGGTGCACTCTGTCCCTTCATCCAGGTCATTGATGAAGAAGTTGAACAAGACTGATCATGATCATGCATAATAGTAATAGTAACATTCTTTATTCCATGTGAGGAATTTCAATTTTTTCTCATAGGGATGAAAAGGACTTTGAGAGATCATCTAATCCTTTCCCCTACCCAAGGCAGGACCAGCTTTATCTAAACCCTTCCTGACAGATGTCATGTTAGTTTGTCACATCCAGTTCCCTTTCTCAGGGATGGTTCTTCCAAGCATCTGACTTGTGTGATGTAATGAAATTGCCACTTCTGCCAAGGCTTAGGCAGTCTGCACCCACAGGCAGGGCAACCTGTGATGTGACATCCACAGGAATCTCTAGAAGCCCTCAGCAAGTGTTTCCTGCAGCTCTCCTGTTTCAAGGACTGAAAGAACTGTGCCACTGATGGCTCAGCTCCTGGGAATCCCCAAAAAGCAAACTTGAACTAAGGAGAGGCAGGAATTTGAATAGGCTCAATTAAACTGTATTAAGGTGAACCCAATGAAGTTAGAATCAGGCTCCTGGAAGTCCAGAGCTACAGGCAGCTGTGTCCCCTTCAGACAGATGTGCACCCTGCAGACAGATGTGCACCCTGCAGGCAGATGTGTACCCTGCAGACAGCTGGGCCACAGACGAGGCTTCTGTTTGTCACCAAATTGCAGTGTGCCAGCACTTGGACCTGCCAGCAAAGTCACTTCTCAGAGTCCTCTCCAGCCCATTTGACGCAGAATGAGTTCAGGTTAGCAAGGACCAGTTGTTCAAATAGCATAAGAGAATAATAGCTTGAGTTCATGTTAATGGAAACAGGTAAGCAGCAGTCCCAGAAACTGCTCTGGCTGCAGAGCAGGGAGAATGGTGACCTCTGACAGAGATGTCTCCATGAGACAACGCTTGTCCCCAGGCTGGTTAACAGCATTTCAGAGCAATAATTCCCAGCTTGCAAGGGACACATTCCACATGCTCTGCACATCAGAGAAGTCTAGTACCACCCATGGGCTTAAATACAGTGGTTCAAAAAGCTACCAACAGCCCCCACAGAAGACTGCAGGCAGTCTCACAAATGCTCTGTACACATGATTTTGAACTGTGCATACTTGCTCACAGTTACTCTTATAGCCTTTTCTACTGAGCTCTTGGGCTTGGAAAGTGGGGGGGAAAGCAATTATCTTGGTTCTGCTTTCTGTTAAATCCTTCTCCTTGTGGCTGCCAGGAAAATCTTGCACCTGTTGTCTGGCAGTAACATTGATGCTTGTTGGAGCTCTGGCCTGGGCCAGCACCAGTAACTGTACTCAAGATGACCCTTCAAGCACAGTTTTCTTTGGGATCTCAGTCCAGCCTTTACATTAGTCTCAAAAGCTGTTATTGCCCAGGCACATGAAAGGAAGGGACATAGACCCAATCATTTGCTAGCCAGTATACTGGTGCAGGTGATGCTTACCTGGACCTGTTATTCTCCTGCTCTTTCAGGGTCTTCTTAGCCCTGATGGGAGCCTGGAAATATGCTGTTTGCTAATGTAATCACTAACTCATCACAAGTGTCTCTGTTGCTATGTATACTGAGTGCAATGCATAAGGAAATGGCTTGCACAGAAGAGCCATAGAGATTCACCTTGGCCAAATGTGTGCTGGGCTCGTGGCCCTGAGCTGGCCACAGTTGTAGGATATGTAGTTAAAAGAGATGCTGAAAGGAAGAAGAGTTGCATTCACTGTAAAATCACGAGCAGATATCCACTCCTTTGAGATGACACTTAGGATTTATTTACCCCCTGTGAACAGATGTTGAGAGAGAATGGCAGCAATAATCTCAAGGAGCCATAAATTTCCCCATTCAGTTAACTAAGCAAAAAGAGGGATGCATAGGTGGAGGATGCTTTAACTGGAAATACATGGAGCTCTCATGCGGCCACTAATATCTTAGGCATGCCTGTTTCTTGCCACACATGTTCTAAAAGGGAGGCAACGTTAGCAGGGCTTTGCAGACAGGGAGGATGAGATTAGCATACGCACCAATGGCTGCGTTACGGGTTCTGCAGGGATACTTATGGCCTCAAACAAACCAGTCAGTCATTCTTCAAAAACAAAATTGAATTGGAGAGCGCTGATCCACACATCATTCCTGTTAGTCCCCAAGGAGCTAACAAGTCTAGCAACGGATTGTTGTTTGTGTTTAGCAGAGGATACAAACGCTTCCAACCAAAAAAGGAAAAATCCCCACACTTTTCAATTTTCCTTTCTAATTATTTTGTGGGGAGAAAAAAAAAGTTCCTGGGATGCTCTAGGTTTTAGTGTTCTTCATCACAACAATTCATATTAAATCAGTTAATCACCCTCTCACACAAAACTCACCTGAACCCACCTAAAGTTTGGGAGTGCCCTGTTATCACTCAGTTATCATCCATTTGTACCTTTCAAGAATCTTCTGTTGTCATACCTTTATATTCACAGGATACTCTTGTGACTCACAGATACAGTAACACCCACACACTGCAAAATGTGACACTCTGCCACAACTCCAACATTACCAAAAGTACCAACACCATACTCTGACCAGCTGTTGATGGTCTGTCAACTAGTTTTGCAGTTGCTGCTGTTACTTAAAGTCCAAGCTCCTGAAATTATGATTCCAAAGGAACTCAGCCTGCAACTTTCTTCTTAGCAATTTTACAGTCCTGGTATTGCAAAGGAAAAGCTTAGAAATGTGAATTTAAAAGGTACCAGAAAAAGCGAGACAGACAGACTATATATACACTAGTTTGCATTACTGTTTTATAAGATGTTGTGAGATGCTGAAAGCCTGTCACATAATTTCTGAGTGCTTGCAGGCAGCAGGATAGCATACACGGTGCACTGCTAAAGGATGGAAAGCAGTTTGGGTCTATGGAGGGGTCTGCGCTGTTCAAGCTTGGATTGTAAAAATCTGTTGTTTGATTTCTGTCCCTTGCATTACTTACAAAGATGGATGATAGGTATTGGCCTGTGCAGCCAGATGCCTCCTTCTTCTTAGAACTTCTCTGTAGAGACATTAACAGATGAAAGGAACAGGCTATCATTAATAATATACTTCATCAATTTTCTGCACTTTGCTTTATTATTCAGCTACCTTCAACTACAGATATGTGTCTCTTATATTACCTGGAAAAAAGTTATATTAGAAAAATCTTGAACTCAAACTCACAGAGGTTAGGAATTATCAAAGCTTGGCAGACTCATGCTTATTCATTATGATACAATCTTTCATTACTATTTACTTTAATCACTGTTTCTCAGCCTCCCCTCCCCACATATAAATTCATTCTGATTTCAGATATATTCCTTTCTAATCTATGTGAGGTGCAATTTTAAGAAACTCTGAATTTGCCCAAAGCCTAAGGTTCTCCCTAGGAGGGCATATGGTCTTGCTACAGTAGACTAAATTTACAGACAAATATGATGATACAATAGGGCATAAAAAATGCTTATAAGAATTTTTAATATGGTCAGGCAGCATTTTTCCATATTTTTCCATATTTTCAGCTGCAAACAGCTAAACTTCAAAAAGTTTTCCTTAAAAAAATTAACCTCAAGCAAACATCCAGGATGAAAATTTTTAGAGTAGTTAAAATTTGGGAAAGTTATGAGCAATGCTGATTAGACACACTGGTGCCTGTGTCTCTTACAGTAATGGTTGGTAACAACCGCAGAATAAGGGCCTGCATCATATTTGGATTAAATCACGTTGCATGCCTGCAGCGTGACATTGCCCGTACAAGTATCTATTCTTTAGAAAGACTATTAGCTTTTCTAAATGCAAAAAAAGAAATATTTTGGCATAAGACAAAGCAAAACAAACTCTGCCTTTGAATGTAAGTACTGGTCACAGAAATTATCCGTCCACAGAGGCAGAAGCAGCAGATGTGGCTGATGAGGGCTCGGAGGACAGAGTTGTTCAGGTCAGTGAGTTTGGGGACAGGGAGGTTGGTTTCCCTGCGCTTCTGTACCGCGGTAGTTACACATATGCCTGCACATGCATGTACGATTTCTCCCAAGACAAAATGTGTAACCACTTTCCTTCAGGCAACAGCTACCAACGGACCAACAAGAGTGGCAAGCAAAATAGAAGATGTATGAATTAAAGATCTTCTGAAGTACCATCCCTCCACAAACACACAAAACAAAGGGCCCAGCTAGGAAGGGGAAATTAAGTTGCTCTGAACCAGCATGACACCTGTGAAACCCTTGCTCAGCAGCTACCATCCCCAAGAGCCCGGAGCTGCACTGCCATAGAGAAGCTCAGTAATGACTCATGGCTACGGCTGGTGACCTAAGCCCCGTGAAGACGTCTCACCTGCATGACACGAGCTGATAGGTACTGTCTGCTCTGTCTAATTCCAAATAAACACAGTGGAGGGATGTCCTCAGCACAGGCAGCAGCCCAGAGTGCTCCCTGCAGCCTGGGGAGACTGGGCTACCCCTCTGTACTCCACATCACGTTGAAAATAGTACGTGAATCTGAACGCTTCACTTCTCAGTTATTCAGGTCCCTGGCCCTGTAGGGGGGGGGAGATGGGTGAAATGGGGGAAGGCACATGATCTCTGCCAAATTTCTGTGAGGAAGAAAAACTCAACCTAACTTAGACATTCAGCTGTGGGAAGATAGCACGGCTGTTCAGCTTATGCAGAGTTAAGTGAGTCTCCCTCTGGGGCAAGGCTTATGTCCCCCCCTCCCCTCTGCCGTTCCTGCAGGGCAGCTCAGACAGCATCCCCCACAGTGCGCTGTCCCCAGGGGTCCATCCCCGGGCTCCTGGCTCCTCTCACACCTCTGCCTGGAACCGGAGACTCAGCCTGGGTTTGTGACTTCTGCAAGGCAGCAGGGCCTCACGACTCTTCTTTTCCTCTTGCAAAAGTAGCTGGAAGCCTCTAGGAATGGATGCAGTCTCACAGACCAAATGTATTTCAATGTCTGGGCTGTTTTTAGTCCCTTGATCAAGTGCTTGACTAAGTCACTGACATGCCCTTGAAGAACACAGCTATCTTCAGATGCTTTGTAAAGTGCACCTGAACTTGCTGTTTGCAGCCTTGTAGTGTGTGTATGTAATGCATTATTTGACAAACTCAGTCTGCCTGCTTTTTCAATAGACTCTTCTCATGGTTATACTTGTGCAAATCTGGAGTAGCTCTTCTAATATCACTTAAATTATTCTCAGTTTATACAGTGGAATCAAAATTTATTCCACTAGGTTTTGCACTGGATCTAGTTACAAATGTTGGAACACTGAACGCAAGAAAAAATCCATTAAACAAGAAAAGAATTTTACAAACAGAGGCCTTTTTAATGGGAAATAAGTGGAGTTCTAGGTTATTTATTAGGAATGCTTTTAGATGCAGTCAAAGTTTTACTGCTCTGGCAGTAAAGGGATTCAAACACAACATACAAAAAGGATTGTGAGTCCAAGGAAAAACTGTAATTTATTAACAATAAATTAGACTGTTTAATGTGAGAAAGCTTAATAACGTTGGAATCCTTCCCTGCATGCCTTTAAAAATCACACTGGATGACAAATCTCTGCCTACCTGCTGTGTGTATAAGGACAAGGGGGAAGGTAAGGAAAACGCACATGGGAATGACAGGCATACCTGTCACATGGGGATACCAAGGGTATATAGAGGTGAAGCCTAATTCAAAAAGGAGAGATTAGAAGAAAACTTCAGAAAGCAAGGTTAGTTTTTCATGGCCCAGCACACACCTGTGGCCTGTGTTATGCTGCCTGGATGACCTAGAAGTCACTTCTGGCCTTAAAAGCCAATAACCAAAAAAAAAATCACTCATTATTCCTTCCATACCCATGTATCTTCACCGTTTTATTTACTATCCATGTCTACTGACAATCAGCTTTTCCTTGCCAATGTTCACAGATGAATTTTTCCTAAGAAATCAACAGACTGTAATGACAAAAACGTT
The DNA here is from genome assembly GCF_003343035.1 of Apteryx rowi. NCBI lineage: Eukaryota > Metazoa > Chordata > Aves > Apterygiformes > Apterygidae > Apteryx > Apteryx rowi. Next base: position 259,753 of record NW_020450695.1, on the reverse strand, counting down.
TTGTCAACATCTCTCCCAGAAAGGTCTATTCCATGTTCCAGATCTGGAGTAAGCAGTATGTTCAGTACCTACGTTAAATGAGGAGATATTAAAAATGCATAATTTCAGAAAGTTTGATGTTTACAAGTTTTCTCAAAATTAAGCCATAAGTATCCAAAGATCTATCACAAAACCAGGGGAAAAAATCAAAAACTCAATGATATTTAAATGATTTCAATTTTAAACACAGACAGGAGGGTACCTTAAAGCTTTCTTATTTAGTCACCCTGAGTTTTTTTGCAAGTATAATAGAGTTTGGATAGGAAATATTTGTTTTCCTGCTAAATTCCAGGAATCTCGTTTTAATGGCTTTTTTCAATTCAGCCCCTAAATAGGTAGTTCTTAGTGTAGCCTCTGTAATCTAATCCAGCCATCTAGCTATGCAACATGATGGATGGAAAGAAAGAATATTGTATTTACTTTCCCATCGAAGAGTAAGGGCCAAATTTTGTTCCCACTCACAGTGCCGTAAATCCAGACTACCTCTTGTTATTCTCCTGTTGCTGTACTGAGAGTGGAATTTGGCCCGTAAGGTTAACCAGTGCCAAAGGCAAATCATTTGCTTTGCTAATGAACTAATGAGCTTCCTTTCTTCACAGCTACACAAACAGCAATCACTTCATTACACTTTCAGATAGCTGCATTTTTCTACAGAAAGAAAATATAATTAAGCAGTGTGATAGTAATCATGCCCTGGAATAGCTCAGTGCTTTTCATAAAATTACCTGCATCTAAAACACTTTAAATCAGATTATTCCATTTCTGGGTGCCATGTAGATAAGAGGCCTCTGCCAAATATCAGGGCTATGTCAGAAAGTTCCCTAACAAAGAGCACTTTGTATCTGAAAATTCCTATATATATGTATATGTTTTAGATTCTGCATTTGGGTATCATTCATCAAAACAAGTTTAGCTGGGAGATTTGTCCTGGTGAATCCATTACATTTTTGTATTCTTTCACCTTTGCTATACATATTACTTTTCCACCCAAACAAATGTACATAGGCAAACCAAAAATAGACCAATCTAAAATCTCTTGATGCAATACATCTTTATTTTGTTGGGCGGGTTGTACTGCAGTACACTCAGCTAAATCCAAGGAAGAGCTATTCTCAAATATATTTTTAAGATGTAGCATTTGGCAATAAAGATCTCTTTTAGACACACAAGGCAATCTTTCTGAATTTCAGTGAAGCCTAAGATTGCTCACCGCACATGGTACTAAAATCTCAGTAATATTTATGACCAAATATTACTGAGAGCTCCATGCTCCAAATCTCTTTTGGGAAGCATCTTAGTTTAAAAGTGTCTCATCATTATGCATTCCTTAGACAGCCACTGAAAACCTTCATACTGTGGGTTCCAGAGCTTTCTGCTTTCCAGTGCTCTGTGAAATAAATTGATCTTTCATCAAGTAAGTTTTCAGAACACATTTCTGTAGGCTCTCTTAACAAGTAGATCTAGTTAGCATTTTTTAATGAAAGAATTAACCAAGAAAATCTATTTCCTACAATATGGAAAAATTTTAGAGGCCAATTGTAACATTTTGTTTAGGGGAGAAACTCCAAAACAAAGCATTTCAAAAGTACTGAAGCATCCTACTTAGATATGATACCACTTCAGAGAAAGATTCATTTTTCATTTTGAAAATAACTTTTCAGAATAGCTTTTAGCATAGAAAAGCCTTTTAAGGCTTAAAAATGAAAAGCAAGATGAAATATTCTGAATATTTCCACACACAGGATTTAAACAATCCCCAATTTGTCTTTGTTTAATTTTAGGATAGAAATGTTGAATTTCTCATAAGACACAAAAGCCAGATCCTAACTCATTCACAGACTTAGATCAAACAGTGTATGGCTTCTGATGAATGAAATCTAGCTTTTGGCACTGATTCACCAGAATACTCAGGTGACATGAGTGTAATACTGGAAGTTGCTTCCTCAAGCTATTTTTTTCAGTGCTAACACTAAGTATTTTCCTCAAAGAAAACCAATTTTAGTGGAATGCACATTTGTCTAATTTCATGCATGTTTAAATGGGCAAATTTTATTTCATTTTCTTATTAACTAAAGATAGTTTTTTCTTTCAATTTATCTTTTTTTTCTGTAGAGCAAGAAAAAAAGTACCCTTCATGAAGAAGAATGAGAAATTTCTCTCTCCTCTGACTGCTTGCCATGCTCAGAGTGCAACCCGTCCTTTCAGGCAGGGGAGAAAAGAGGCCCAGAGATGGGAGCACTATTTTGAAAGGCTTCCTGTGCTTGATGGATTCCCTGCACAGCCTAGAAGTCAGCTGCATCCAGGTTTCCTTCCCACAGAAAAAAACACTGAAGGACACAGTTCGTGTGCAGACCTGGACCTGGGAGCTCAAGGGTGTTCTATGCTCGCGGCTCTAAGTATAGCCTCTGCGTGGCAGTCAGCATCGAAATACTTTGTTGTCTCAGAGGAGCATGTGAAGATAACATACTAAAGAATATGAGGTGTTTGGAGACTAAAGTAATAGTAGCTTGTCTTGCCCTGAGTGCTCAGCTGTGTTCAAGGTGTTGAGTGTTATTTCTGGCAGGAGGAAAAAAAACCCATGCTGTTGTGAGTTACACTTTTGCTGCAGTCTGTCCATTTGCAAAGAGCATGCAAAACTCCTTCCCCTGAATACGGCAGGAAGAAATCTCTCTGTTCTCAACTCCTGTCCCCTTTCAGCCAGCTTTCTGCCTAGAGAGCTCTTGCCTTCATGGCTTTTCCCAAGGCCATGCTCCCAAAGCTTATGTATTCAGATATATCCTTGTTTCATTCACTCTCAGCTTCTCTAACTCAGTCTGTGCTCAAGTATATTATATCCACTCAGCTAAAAGGGTCAGAAGGACTAAATCACCTTAGTCCTATGTACTTCAATCAGCACAGCAACACTGAGTAGGTATGTGAAATAATTTCTCCCTGATGTTTACACCATTTGCTTGTTCCTGTAGAAGGAAGGTGGCTATCTCTGACATGGAGACAGGCATCCTGACTCCAGGGTATGTCAGTATGTTTCTTCAACTTGATATTGCTATGCTCACAGGGCCTCTGGAGAAGATGCCAAAATGTGTAAGTTACACAGATGGTTTCAGCTTTGTGCCAGGTGGCATCACCAAGCCAAACCTGTGCAGCTAGTACACTGTCCTCTTCCAGGGGCTTGTGTGGTAGAGCCCCTGTTCTGAAAGGACTGCCTGCCGAGTTCAGCTTGGCGAGCAGGGGTGCACGCCTTCGCACCAGATGGTGTGTGGATTCAGTCCCCAATGCTGATTACTCATCTAGTAGCATCATGCTATATATGCTGGCCTTGATCCAGCAAAGTACTTAACCACATGCATAGCTTAGCAGACAAGTGACTATTGCTTGCAGTACATTTTAGGCTAAGTGACGTGCCTTAGTGTTTTGCTGAATCAAAGCCACAGAGGTTTAAAGGCAGTACTTAAGAGTACTTTATCTACACACTATCACCCCTGCCTCTTTAATGACTGGCAGAAGGCACCCACCACTGCAGATGCTGGCACATGTTTACCTGTGGTGGACGCCTGCAGCTTTCAGGAAAACCATGCAAGGGCTGCATTCGTCCAATGGCTGTTTATGCCCCTGGAAACAGTCTCTTCAAGATAAAACTAGAAAGGTCAGATCTGGATATGAACTTTTCAAGCTGGGTCTATCACCCTCACAGAGTGTTTGCCTCCTGGCTCAGAAAAGTTTGGCCCACCTCTCAAGACGAGCAGCACTTCCCAGGCTGAAATAGTAGGACGGTTCTCTGTAACGAAATTCTCCTGCCTAATGACATTGTTGCAGTCACCACATAGAAAGCAATAGACATGGCTTGGCTGTAATCAACTGAAGGGTCCTGGTGACCTGCCCTTTAATGGTGAGGCTGAGAGCAGGACAGTTTTTCAATTGCAATTCCATGTTCCTGACAGCTTCCAGATTTCAGATTACAAAATACTTTTTATCCATAAGTTGTGTTTATCTTTGTGTCATTCTTGGGAAACCAAGGCTGTTTGGCTCCATACTTGGCTTAGTATCAGTCTTCTCCAAGGAGACCCACCCACACAAAGTCTGCTTTAAATTGCACCCTCATGAGCAGTGTTTGGCTGAGAGGTCTAAAGAACAAAGTCCTCTGAACTCCAGAAGAGCCTTGATGCAAGGCAGTAACAGAATGGACTCTCCATCTATCTCCAGGCTTACTCTGCCCCTGCCAATAGGCATCTCAAAGCTCCTGCTAGTGGATGCAAGAGCAACTAAATACTTATTTACTCCCTGGGAACATTTCCTGACAAACACTGGCAAAGGTAGTGGAGCAACTCCAGTGTGTGCCAGTAACTGCCTTTTCTAGAAGGGCAGCAAAAAGGGTCCCATGTTGACTGCAGCTGACTGTGAACCAAGTTCCAGATGAATCCAGCTAAGAGATGGAAACTGTTAGACCTATGCAGCCCTAGCATGAGATATCACAGACTAAGTCCAGCTGGTCTAAGGCCTTTGTCTATGTGTCATTATCAGCAGTGTAAATAGTGCTGAACTTCTGACAGCTAGGATTTCTGAGTTTGCCTTCCTGCCTTTTCCCAAGGAGCCTAATATCTCTTTTCTCAAGCTGGCTGGTGGACTCTTCATCAGGTCAGTGAGGCACCTCTGTTTGCCCTGTAACCCTCTTCTACATGGAGGCAATGAAGAGTCTGCTACAAGGTAGCTTAGGCCCTTCTCTTGCTGTAGAAGATAGTAAAGACAAAGAAGAAAAAGATTACACCCTGTTACCTTAGAATACGAAAGCACTCATTGGGCCACCAGCTCCTTTCTCTCCAGCGTCCAATATCTTTAATACAGACATCTCTTTCAGTGATGTTTCTCAAATTGATCCTTGTCTGCACCAAAAGCCCAGTCCCTTGCACACAAAGTGTTATGAAATCTCTTTTGGATTTATTTTACAAGCAGAAATTTTTCAGATGGCTCCTTGAAAGGAAAGTATGTTTCTACATAGACCAGCTGACATCTACCCAGGAACTTGTACATTTATACAGGGGTCTCTGTGTGCATATTGAACTATAAAGAAATGACCAGGACAATTTTCAGATGTGCCTAAACAGGTTTCAGCTCTAAGCCTAGAGGTTTGAATGAAATACCTACAGGCACACTCGGAACTAGCTAGATGAGGGACAGGTAAGAGGGGACATACAACACATACATACACTTAAGCCTAGGAGGCACAAACTCACCCATGACCCTTGGAAATTGTTCTTCATTGGAAGTCCGTGCTCCCATGGATTTCCAGGTATCCCTGGCTAAATTAAAATGGAGCTGTGCCTATCTACACAGGCATTGTTTGTTCCTCTCGTAACAGGCTAGGCATAACCTAAATCTGACTTTCAGAGGAACTGAAATTTTCACTGACACTTCACTTCTTTGGCAATATTACATCACAGCTGCCATTTAATGTGAAGCATTTCTAAAGTGGCCAGAATGGTGGGGTCTGGATCTCAGCAGGGGCATAAATATTAGGGTATTTATACTTTCTGAATTAGCCACAACAGGAAGAGAATGTGGGGACTATCATGGTGACCCAAAGACAGATTTTAGGATGTTATTTCATTCTGTTTTTTATATAGGACATGCGATTTTTCATATATGCCCTCTCAAGCCACAGTCCCAAGGATTTAACCTGTTCCCTCTGCTCCTGCAAGATAATAGGAGAAAACGGTTCCTGTAATAGACTGTGACTTCAGTCTCATGCCTGGAGTTAAATAGACTGGCTCAGGGGACATATTCTGCATCACACAACCCAACAATAGAGACATGATTTGGCACCCTTGTAAAAAAAGCAAATCTGTTTCCCCACTTCAGGTACCACTGGAATGTAAATATATAGTAATTGTAATACAGTAAAATGTAGGTCATGGACACACATACGGGATCTCCTGGGAAAATCCCAGCTTCCCAAGGAAAAAAAAAATGTCTAATCCATATGACCTCCTGAATGAAAGCAGCTCTGCCTAAACTCAGGAAATGTCATTCTGGTTTGATTCCAGGACAATAAGAGCTATAGTGTAATGGATCTGTGTCTACATATGTCTACAGTGCAGTGTGTGTGTGAATGTGTCTCTGTGTGTGTGTGTGTATATATATATATGTATATATACATGATATATATGTGTATGTATATGTGTGTGTGTCTAAGTATGTATGTACATGTATATGTAAATGATTGGGAAGATTTCAACAGCTCTGTTTGGAACAAACCTTCTCTTACAGGAATCATTAGGATCTTATCCATTTTCTAAATGAAGACAAAGTAATTTCTTCTCAGAATTCAGATAGAAGAGATATATAGTCCTCAGGGAAAAGAAAAGAGTGAAATTTAATAGAATTCAAAGAGTGAATTAGAGCTGACAGTGAGCATGCAAAAATGAATGATATTGTGCCTCTAACTCACTCCTCTTTAGTCTTTCTGTTAAGGAGAAAGGTGTCATCTATCTCTTCCTAGTGACTAACCACATGGGAAAAATGGGGAGGTGGTGACGAGAGGCAGACAGTAAAGCCCCAGCCTGTGTCCCTCCTGCTCTGCAAGGGCAGCCCTGGTGCAGCGGCACACACAGCCTGGGCCACATCCCTCCTGCATGCCCTTGCACGGCGGCTGCCTCGGGACAGCCAGCCAGCAGCTGAAGCACATGTTCCCGGAAGCATGCAGCCTGCCTCCTTCTGCCTTGCGGGCCAGTCTCCTTTCCGGGCTGGCGCTGGGGCAGCCGCCAGAGGACAGTATGGATGGAGTGGGAGAGGCAGGGCAGCCTCTAGAAGCTCCATCTCAGCAACTGCTGGCCCTTGTGCTCTGCTGCTGAGGGCACCCCAGTGGCTCCCTTCGTTAACAGCCACAGAATTTAAGCTTTCTTCAGTCAGTGGAGCTGCTGACCAGGGCCGAGTCCATCTTTCATCCCTGTTTGCTCTTCGTGTCATCTGAGGTCGCCCAAGTCCCCCTTTGCACTCCCACCTGCCATGGACGTGAGGCTGTTGCAGTTCCAGCTCAGAAAGCAGGTTTTGTTTTGTTTTTTCACTCAGGCTGTAGCAGCTCACCAAGAATCCTGGAGATCCCCAGCTCAACCTGCTGAGGTGTTTGCTGTCATGCCTGCTTTACTGCAAGTTGTCCTCAGGCCTGCCAAGTTTCTTCCCTCCAGCTTAGCAGAGAGAGGAGGTCACAGGCTCTCTGCCCTCTCCCTCTGCAAATGGGTTCTCCAAGCCAAGTCTGAGGGACAAGGCAGGGAGCTGTGACGAGCTGTGCACAGCTTTGCAGGGTTACCACACCTGCTCTGGAGAGGCAGAGGGCTCTGGAGCAGCCACGCCAGTGCTAGAGAGCACTGTGAAAATGTGATTTAAATTTTGATGCTTTTCCCTTTGTTCACCATCACTGCAAAAATTAAATTAAATTAAATGAGGTGCAACAGCAAGGCATCATAAAAATACCAGTGCTGAGTCTCCTAATTTTTCTCCTGAGCAGGCATCTGGATTAGCATGAGTGTGAAGCCGTGCTGCTCGTGTGTGCAGACTGGGTAATCCCAGTACGGCTAGTGACCAAGAATGATGCGGGAATGTTTAGAAAACATCTGCTTCCCTGTCATATGCTGTACTATCTGCATTCCATCTGGTTTGGCTGGACATAACCCTTACTATAAATGTCTTGTGAATTGGTTCCTTTGGGAGTCAGCTCAGCTTTAGAAGTATAGGACAAATGATGGGGGAAAACTGATAAATAAATCGCTTGTGTTGATTGCATTCTGTATTATTAGCACTTCTTGAATCCTTCTGAAGGAAAGCATTTCTCTGCTGTGTTATGTCATTTGAGATAAATAAATCTCTGCTCCCCTAGCAGAAGAAATGATTTTATTCGGTAAGGTAAAAGGCCCTTCTTCATTGTGCCTGTAAACTGGATCATTGCTTTGGCAGCAGCTGCTGCTGCTGAGCTATTAATGTCACGGGTAACATGAGAAAATAAATAAATAGAAAAGTTCTCAAAAAAACCTAAGAGTAATGTAGATATGGGTGTAAATTAATGTGTGTGAAGATTTAATCTCATCTCCTGCAATTCAAGATTTATCCTCCAGTGTACCAAGGGCCCAAGGGCAACAATCTGACATGAAACAGGCAGGTTTCCTGTCCAAGTCTCAGTGCATGACCAAGTCTCAGTGCATGACCAAGTCTCAGTGCATGACCAAGTCTCAGGTCTAGCATGACCAAGGCAGCTTGAGCAGCACCTAGGATGCCCACCTGACTGTTGGCAAATCCAGGGGCTTGAACCTGGGCTTGTAAGATTCCAGTGCTCTCCTGGCCCAGCACCTGGATCAGGAGTGCAGGGAGTAGGCATGGGCTGACAGCTCTGCAAAGGCAATGCAAGGTAGAGACAGGCAAGCAAGCTGGGGGCAAGGAGGGGAAGCTAGACTGCTGGATCTGCCATCACAGGCCCTGAGGTGGGCTGGGTGGCCATGCATACAGAGATTTGGCTCTGAGGATGGTATGGGGAAAGCCCAGCATGCACAGAGATGCTGGAGTGGGAGAGTTGAAGTGCCGCTTGCTTTCCCAACACAGCAGCACATGTGGAGAGAGAGTTTTAGGTTAGAGCTAAGCCCATTAGCTCTCTTCATTGTTCTCATGCTCTCCAGAAACAAATGTTCAGCAGAGGACAGACCTGCAGTGGTCAAATACTTTCCTGCCAACTTCTCCTGCCAGACAGCTGGGCACACTTGCTCTAGCTGGTTGTGCACTGAAAACAGCGGCATGAACCTTTCTGCTAGTCAAATCCTCCGTTCCTTCCCTCTTGGCTAGGAAAAGGAAAATAATCCTCCTCAAATGTTTGCTGCCCTCTTACTGGTTACATTTTTTTCCTTGGGAAGTCTAGGCTGAGTTAGGAGTTGAGTATAAATTTGCACTTTAGCCTGGGACGATTTCTGAAGAACAGCCCAGAAAAGCTGTGTTATGTCTTGGGTGGGTACTGTTGCCTTAGTCCACTTATGTCTTCACCTTAGGCTTTTCCATTTGGAATCAAGACCAAAAAAATAGAGAGGAAACTCATTTTAGGGTGAGATACATAATTTTTTCTAGCTAGCTGGAAAGACAAAATATATAGGAATATTCCATCCCCAGACCTTATATTTAATCCAAAATGAAAATGCATTGTTTGCTAAATATTAAAACAAAGTATTTCCAAATAAAAGTTAATTCTTCTGGGAAAGCAAACAAGGAATGTTGCCACATTTTCAAAATTTCCCATACATATTTTTTAATCAAAACTTTCCCTCAACTCAAGACAAATTCCCAAATATTTTTGTTCCCTCTGTAAATTTAAATTTTGATGAATTTACCAAGCTCACCAAAAATCCACCACACTCCAGCATTCTTTCAGAAGTGTCTAACTCCTGCCAGTCATTTGTTTGTTTCTCTCTTAAGTGTCACCATCTCTCACACACACTTCACAGTGCTACCAGGAAGTGAAATTCAAGAGACTTACTTCAGTGGCTTACAAGAAGTGATTATTCCAGGCTATCTATGCTCTTCAGAAGTCACGCTTCTTCAATTCCCTATCTTTCCTGTTACATCTGGGTTGGAAGTCAGGCTGGCTCTTAAGCATCAGCCACTGGACTTAAGCAGAATTGCCTGTTCTCTCACACACACGAAAAATTTTCTGAATCAACTTTGCCTCGCTCTGTTATCAGGAAACAGGAATGTTTGTGATTATGTCTGGCAAAAACTAGTGCCAGGGGAATAGTAAGGAGTAAGCAGTCTGGGTTTGTTACAGATAAGCACGGAGGAGTTGTACTGATTAACCAGTGTTTATCCAAGTTATTCCAACTTCTTCAGTGAGCAGAACTAAGCTGCAAATCTCTCAAGCCCTGACTTCCTCCAGAGGTTTCTGATTGGTCTGGAAATGCCGTAAGAGGAACCTTCCGCACAGAATTTTGCTAACACTCTTCCCAGTCTTGGCTAAAATCAAAACCCATATAAAAATATTCTTCGTCCTTCTACAGAACTCAGTCTCTACAGTTTATAAAAGTGTGAAGGCTGGTTAGAGGACCCTGGTATGTGAACACTAGTCTTATTTGAGTCAATAAGGAAAGCAGCAAATGCTGAGAAAATATGTGCGGGAGGGAGGATAGAAAATTGAGCATTTTGAACCTTAGCTGACTTATAGGAGTAAATTCAGAAGGGAAGAACATCAGGCTTGCCAAATTGCATGAGACATCTGGGCCAATATCACAACTCCAGTTGTACTAAGAACCAGGTGCTGCTAAAGAAGACAGAAACTGCCTGCTGGGGAAGTTTCTTACTAATTTACTTTATTAGCAATTGTCTGCCAATATATTTTATAACTTTCCCCAAACTCTTGTTTTTGAAACTTCATTAATATCATTGCATATATTCCCATAGTTTTGAGGAATGTCCTATTTTACCATGACCCTTGCTAATCTCCAGGCATCAAGAGCCTCGTATTCATTTACAACGTGTAGAGAAATCATTCCTCTAGTTACATTCAAAAGTTGTGACTCAACTTCACAGAGTATCCATGCACATCCAGGATGTTCCTGTATTAGCAGACATAGGAACAGAAGTTCTGTGATGAGCCGGCTTCTATTCAACACCGATCGTTCTGTCTACTTCAATAATACCCCTCTTTTTTTATATCTCCTCTATAAAAAGAGTCCCAGTTTTTTTCAGTATCTTCTTGCACAACTTATTTTCCAAGGCTCTAATCTCTCTTCCTGCCTCTAATCACACTTCTGATTCCAGAGCTTCCTTTCAGGATAGGGTCCCACTGATATATGCAATAGCATTAGGCCATTGACTGGATTATTCTCCATCCTATCAACAGTGCTGAAAAGGAGCAATCCAACAGCCTGTGCAAATCCAGCAGCCCTTTCTTGGCATTGTGCTGTTAGTATCTGCTTGATAGCACTCCTTTCACCACAAGAAATACACTTTGGCCTAAAGCTTTTCTGATGTAACCGTGTGAGATAGGAGTGTGAAGCCAGTATAGCAAAACTGCTGGTACAGATAAAATCATAAACTAAAAGTGTGCATTTAGTAGCAAAGCATAGTTCATTTCAGAAATGGTTTGAGGGGCTTGGAGGAGACCTCAGAGACTGGGCCTCCATGAGGGAGACCGTTACCTTTCCTGTAGCAAGGAATTCAGAGGTAATTGTTGTTTAAAGGCCAGTTTTATATCCTCACGACTTCTTTGGTTAGGAGTGTGGATTTCCACCTCTGTATGAGATGTTCATCCTCCTCTGCGAATAAGATTATATCAGAATACAGATGCCTTACTTTGGCACAGTGCATCCCCAGCTGCCTACTGGAATGAACTATCCGGTTAGAAGGTGCATTTCTATTGGGAAAAAATGTGTGGAGATTGTGTGGAATATGCATTACTTCAATGTTCAGTTAAACAAAAACAGATTTGTGTGTAGCCAGATCCTGTGTTAATAAAGGTTTGGTTTGGTTTTGTGTTTGGGAATGGTTATTGGGTTTGGTTGCATGGTTTTTTTCTGTCTAAACTGTTTTTTAACTTTGGGCAGAAATGAGTGTGAGTTTCATCTCCCCTGCGTCCTGCCTTACCCATTTTTTTTCTTTTTGATTGTACTGTCTTAGGTTTTCTTGGAAAACTAAAAGCCAAAATCTGAACCTTTTAACTGAAAAAGTTGTATAAAAAGGCTACCCATTTTCTCTTTCTCATTCCATGTGTCTCCCTGAAAAACTGAACAAGGAAGGGAGATTGTGAAAATTTAAAAAAAGCCCAACTGATAAAAATATTTTTATGGAAAATGTCTTTTCCCTCCAGCTCCTACTGAATATTTTAAAGACAACAGGAGGGGTGGAGACGAGATAGCTCTAAAATCTTTTCTACTCATGAAAGCAAAGGAGAAGAGCAGATCCCAGATCTCACCCCTATGCCATTTCTGCAGCAGTTATCTCTGACCTGAACCTCACCAGACACCAGGAACAGGGGTGGAGAGCACAGGCCCTCCCAAAACAGAGAGGCCTCACTTGCAAATCGCTACTTAACCCTTGCCTTCTTGGGTGACTTTCCATAAATAAATAAATGAAATGAAATGAAATGAAATGAAATGAAATGAAATGAAATTATTCGCAGGGAAGAAGGAATAGACTTAAACCCAAGCAGAATTTTGCACTGAGGAAAAACAGCACTTCTGCACAGTGAGCTAGTGTGCCAAAGTTAGGTAAAAAAGATCAGTTAGAGCCTGAAAGCAGAACCTGCAATTCAGCCTTGGCTGTAGCTGCTGCCTGGGAAGGTGAAATTGCTCTGAAGGGAGGCAACTACCTCCTTTTAGTTGGCGCAGTCTGAAATGTGCTGCAAGCCAGGTGTCATTGCACAGACAGCCACAGTTGGTGGTATACAGAGTCAAAATACCAGAAGGGGATTTCAGAAAATGTATATATCATCCACCCATTCATTCAGTTACTTTCTTCTAACTGCTAGCTAGCAGGGAAGGCTGTCCTTGGTCATAAAGTGGAATACGACTGCTTTAAAGTCCTGGTTAAAGGTAACTGTGTCACCACCTGCTTGATTTCCCTAGGGTGTAAAACAATATGCAACCAGTGCAGATTATTTCCATCTGCTGGGGCTGCAGGGAGCAGGAGGCCGCTATGTTTTATTTACAGGCCTGTGTACTGAAAGGAACTGAGTGGCTAGAGAAGTTTTCCCTGTGAAGGGAGATGTTATGTTCAGTTATAGCTTGTTCCCAGACAGCTCAGTGTCTATTCACACACAGACTGGAGTGGGGCTTTTTTTGCCTGCAATTTTTTTCCTATCAGAAAATGTGGTTTCAAGTGAAGGCAATATTTGGTGGGGGGGGAACTGGCCATTGTGACAGATGTTTTTCAGTATTCCAGGGAGATGAAATGAAGCGAAAAGAAAACTTGCCTCCACTTGAGCTTTGGAGCAAAATAAGGTTATTTTGTTTCAAAACATCCATCCAAGACGGAAAAAGCTGCTCTCATCAATTTTGCTGTGTTTTTTTAATCTTTGTTGAGAATGCCTCAAAAAATACTGTTTCCATACCCCTAATTCAACTCTCCTGATTTTCTCTGCCTAATGGCTTAGTATTTTGGTTTTCTGGTTTTGTTCAGACAGGAAGTAAATTGTAAAGCAATTACATTTCCTGCAACAGAATCAGTCTGTCTCTCACCCACTGCTAGCAAAAGGAGACAGAGGTGGGTGGCCTGGGCCAAGGTGATGGCCCTGAGAAGACCCTCCACCTCAAGCTCTGCTGAGATTCTCCTTTTCCCTGGTCTGACAACTCCAGCTTTTATCCCTCAGGCAGACAAACTGAAAAATACACCATGTGTTTCACTGAGAGTTTTCAAGACAGCCCAGCTCCAAAGTGTCTGGGGTGCTTAGCTATAACCCCTTTTCACAATAGAAACCAAACTAAAATTCAAGCCCAGATTCAGTCCCTGAGCTTCATTTCAGAAGTGTTTGGAGCTGAAATTTTGATTTAGATCTGAAACTAATTCATAACCTCTGTCTGCTTCATCAGAAATGTCTGCATGTTCCTGCAGCCCCAAGGCAGTACGCTCCTTTCTGGTGCCAGCTAGGAAATCAAACTCAGACCCAGCCCTTGTCAAGGCTTCGGGGATGATGAATGGGCTTGCTATGCGAAACATGAAAAAGAGAAGGATTTGGGATCATGGAAGCTGACAAGCAGAGCAGAACGAATGCCTGGAGGATGTGGGGAGGACTCGTGGTAACAGGAAGAGTTTGTCACCTTTATTCCTGACTCAAGAAAGAAAAACTGTTGGAAGAGGTGAGGGAGAGGGAACCAGCTGACGGCCACTGCGGGGAAGCGGAGGAGCTGGCTGCGAAGGAAAGGAGAAACTGCCTGCGATTCCCTGCAAGGGAGTCCAGTCCCTGTGGGCTGAGAAGCTGCTTTCAGCAGGAGACCTGCGCATGGAAGCAGAGGCGAAGCTCAGCATGTGATCTGAGAGGGGATTTACCCAGCAGCATAAAAGTAACTCCCAGCCTTGCTCCTGTTCTCTTTTGCAAGCATAGTATGAAGTCTGAAAGCTCATTACACAGTGTGACAGGGCAGGACCCTGGTCTTCTTTTGCAGGGCGCCACAGAGTGGTAACTTTAGTGATAGGTATCATTGCCTGCTGTGGTGTTATTGACAAGCACTGACTGCCTTTTGCTAGACCATGCAAATGCCTCAATTGCCTTGTGTACCTTCACGGTACAAATCCCACAGCTTGGCAGCCTTTACCCTTGGGCTACACATAAGCCTCTGAGCAGGAGGGTGGTTTGGGAAGGAAGCTGCATGATGGAAGAGAGAGCACTCAGACTCCCTATCACATCCATCACCACTCGGCCTAGAAGTCTCCATCTCCATTGCTTCCCTGTGTCAGGGAAGAGTGCAGCCTTTCTAATACAAAGGCTTGAAAAGATGGAGTGCAGAAAACCATGAGAAAGCAACTTGGAAAGAACCAGTATTTTTTGTTGCTTGAGTTGGTTTGGCTGGTTAGCTGGACTGAGCAGTTCCAGTGTCTATCCTGTGCTGCATTTACATCTGGGACTGTGGACGTGTGGATGCAGTGCTCTGCAGTTGTACTTACTTTCGTTCAAATCAGGGTTACCGCTGGGGATAAAACCCAAACCATTTGTGCCACCCGACTTCCATGGTCCGTTATGCCTGTGACACTTGATTATCCAGATGAGGCGGTCCCTTAAACAGGGACTCCTTGAAATTGGTCTGCAGCTTGTTGTATGTGTTTCTCTTACCCCAACCCCTTTCCCATTAAGAACCATTTAAAAGCTGTTCCCAGTAGCTGTTCCCAAGGCTTTTTTTGCTAGCACTCTAAAGAGCATCAGCCAAGAACCACAACTGGTTGCTAGAGACATAGTGGCTTGTTTTCACCTGCTCCTTCCAGAACCAGAAAAAGGAAGAAAATGATTGCTCTGAAAGAAGCAAACGGTGAAAACAGATGCAATGCTGGAAGTGCTAACTCCTCTGTCAAGCTAATTGTCAGCCTCTTGCACCAGTGCAGCTCAATTTTGAAAGCTTTTATAGAAATCCAATTATGTGTTGGCTGAGGAATTTTTATTGATAAATAACTTACCAGAGCCATGCAAGCTGAGGGGAGGGGAGGGTGATGGACGGGTGTTATTCCTACAGAAAAGGGGAAAAAAGGCTTAAAGTCATGATTGATTTTTAGTCTCTCAAAACTGCTCCCATGTGAATTTCACTAGTAAACCCTGCCCTGGCAACAAGCCATCAGGAATAAAAGCAGACCTGAGAATAAGAAGGATATGTACAGATGCAAGTTGTGTGCAGAGCTTTCAGAGAAAACCTGTTTCCTTGTGCAGTGAGTTATTCATTTAACAGGCACCTGGATATAAAATTTCTTTACAGAGGGCAGTACTAGGCAAGGCTATTACCGCCTGGTATCTAACAGCTGAGAGCCCTATGCCTGATCCTTCATTTTGTACACATCGAATAGTCAGACCAGCTTCCAAACAGTGTAGCTGAAATTTGAACCTAATTTTAATTTTGAATTTTGCAGTTTAACTTCAGTGAGTCAGTTGCAGTTCTGGATGCTCCATGAACATGGGGATCATATGCTCAGACCTGGTCCAGCATTGGAAATCTCTGCAAGGGGAAGGAAAGAAATTATATTGGAAAGGCAAAGAAAATGATTTCAAGATAGCAAGTACTCAGGTTGCATAAGGAGAGGAAAAGAAAGACATGAGAGGAAAATAGGAACTCGGAGGAAGAGGTAAGCTCAGCCCACATGATTTTCTAGCAAACAAAATGTCACAGAAGAGAATATAGAATTATTTTCCCTTTTGAAAACTGACATTTTTGAAAGTGAAACTTTTGACCAAAGTGGATCATCAGCAACTTTCATGTCTAGAAAAACTGCAACAGACCACCTTTCCTCTTCAGCCTTGTTTTTCAGTATTTCTCTTTTTTGGCTTGTTTATTTTGACTCTTGCTTCATTTCAGAATGGAGAACAAAAAGGCGAATTATGTGAAAACTGGAAAATCTGGCTTCTGCCCACCTCCACCTTTACAGAAGCTGCAGACTAGCTGGAGCGTCTGGCCACTCTGAGTTCGTTTCAGATGCAGTATGTCACACAGAAATCACTTCCAGGTTCCCTGGGAACCTTTACTTTCACTCTTTTTTGTTTCAGCCCTAGGAGACATCATACAGACCAAAAAGATAAGGTCTTTTTATGCGATGGAGTAGACCTTGCTGAGATCAATTCACATGAAAGACTTAGCAGATGATCACTGGGAATTGATCCAGATTTGAGGAGTCTGCAAATGAATGCTGGAAATCTTTCAAACACAGCTTCGAGACTTTTTAGCCACTTCCCTTTCTGATGTGAATGGTGGGAGCTGAAGAATGACCTCCTTTGCAGTATTTCTGCATTTGTTCTTTCATATCTGGCACAGAGACAGAAACTAAGTAGTGCATGAAAATTAAAAGCAAAAGCTAACAAAGTTTTCTCTCAAGGTCTGGATTTAGTCTGAGTAAGAATTGGGTCATGCCCTGGGCTATTTGCATCCAAGATTTAGCCTTGATTTCATTCTGCTTTGGAGCAAAGGTCTGGGCCAGTTCTGAGCACTGCATTTGCATTTAGTCTAATCACAGTCTCTAGGCCTCATTGGCCTCGTTAATTTTGAATGTGACATTGTGTCATCCGTGAGCTGATATAAAACAGGGAAACCCTTTTAAATGGGCAATAAACACAGAGAAAAGACAGCTTGGATTTCAGTTACTGATAGGAAACTGAGGGTCACCATATCTGAACCCCTTCCAAATCACTCCTAAGCCCCCTTTTTTTTTAATCCCTTCAAGTGGTCTGCTGAGAAAAGGAAGAAGGTGTGAATCCCAGCTGGAGGTGTGATGCTGGGGGCAGCAGGTAAAGTGAGGTTCAGCTTGGGAGGGTTTTCATTTGGAGACATGCTGCCGAAGGAGGCGTGTGAGCACGTGCTTGCACAGCAGCCCAGCCTGTCCCTCCAGGCACTGCAGCCACGGCGGGCCTGAGAGCCTGCTAGGCAGGGGCTGCTGAGGGCATCGCACTTCCAGCAGAGCAGAAGGAGAGCCTGCAATCACCTCAGGCCCTGGCTTCCCCAAAGAGATCCCACTGCTAGTGGTCATTTTCTGATAAAGCATGTGCTTTTAAGAATGTTCCTCCTTCCTCCCCAGAATGTAATTATCAAAATTCTATTGAAAATATTATTCACTTCAAAACTCCTTCTGCTCATTTTTTTACCAGTGAAGAAATGGACATTGAGGACTAATGACCTAGGGAAATATTCTGCCTTCCCTCACTATTGTTTCCTTTTCCACCTCCTTTTTTAATCCAATTATCAGAAGAAAAAAATTATTGAGGGGTCCATCAAAATGGACAGGAAAAACAAAAAGAAATATTGAAACACTCTTTTTATGTATTTAAAAGACACCCCCCAGAGTTTTCATGCCTTGCTTAACTGGGTCTCAACATAAACAGCATCAGTATGAAATACTCATATGGGTTTAGGCTCTCATATTCTTTAAGATATTTATCTTCCTAATATCCTTGTGAGGTGGAGAAACACTGCCATTCGTGTTTTACCCAAGAGGTAAAGAGAAGGCAAGGGTTTTGCCTGCAAAAGGCTTTTGGGGGCATCCTGACTTCTACCAGTAGCTACAGAGTGAGTGAATGCCAACCCTGCATGGCGCTGGGTGCTTGTCAGCACCAGTGGGCTGAAACCATTACAACTCACTGTATAAACTCAGCACTCGGATTGCAGCCACCGCCAGCAGAGCAAGCACAGCCCTCCCCAGCCCAAAGGACCACACTGCAAGTGAGATGCCGTCCATCAAGCCAGGATGGAGTCACAATTTACCATTATTGTATCTCTACTGTGTCTATTCTCTACCTAACTGGGGATATTGTTAACATGGTTCTATCCTCTCTTGGCGTGTATTGCGTTCCACAACCCACTGAGCATCTCATGGTGACATGGAGGCTCAGGGCTTTATCTGTCTTGGCTCCTTGAGAGCAGATGTGTTTAGACTTTTGCAGCATTAAGCATCCTCCTTTCCAGAGAGGAGTTATGTGTTTCTGAGCACCAGGGAAAGCAGAGAGCCTAACACAGCTCATACATCATCTCTGTTTTTGGAGGCGAGTTGGAGGCATTCATATGAGGGCATCGGTTCCTCAGGTTTGTAATGATTCCTGACAGCCTAGCAGTGAAATATTTTCCAGAGTGGGAGTACAGATGTGGGGTGATGAGGATCTTGTTTCCCATATAGCCCCAATCGTATAAATATGTGGATTGAAATGCACAGGGTGATGAAGAGCAGATTACCCAAATAGGAGCCTTGTGAGAGACTTGCCTGTAAGGAAAGCAAGACTAATAAAAGTGACAGACAGAACAGAACAGAGCTGGCTACACATCAGCCACAGGCAAAGTAACTCTTAGCTCTCCCTCTGTAAAATATCTTGAGGTCTTTCTGAATGAACCTTCTCTTCAGAGGAGAGTAAAACACTTGAAGCCCATATGACGGTAACTGGGCTGTGACATTTTACAGCAGCTGAGGATCTGGCCATTATTGCATGCACACTCAAAAGGACTTTCTGTGAAGGACCAGTTGTGAAGGCATACTGTGTCCTGGTGTGCATGATGAGTTAAATAAGCTTGATGCGCAAACTGGACTGGAGATATTAGAAAGACTTGAGCCTCAGAAAAAGTGACCGAAGGAAACCAAGGAGACTGGCAAAGGGACATATCCATCAGAGAAGGAATGAAGGAAAGAAATACAGCCTGCTGACAAGAAAGGGAAGAAGTGAAATACCCACAGAGTAATTTAGCTTCCACTACAGTCCAGTAGTCCAGCCTTGACATACAGTAGGTGGCGAGATCAGGAAGAGACTATTGACTGAATATAGCTTCAGAGGAGTTGGAAAGAGACTGATTTTTCTGGTAAAGTAGTTGAATAAGGAAATTTAGGGAAGAAATAAGATAATTGATATAGACTTAGCTGAACTTCAATGAAACAATAAAAAAAGAAAAAATTGATTAATCAACACAGAACCTTTTGTTTTGTTTCAAATTATTTTTCTGATTCAATTATCTTTTGGACAAAGGAGGCTCCTTCAAAAGGAAAAAATCAAATCATTTAATTTAAAAAAGGCAAACTGAAATGCCGAGGTATTTTTGAAGCTTGCTTCATTTTTTTCCTCAGCTAAAAGTGTTGACTGGATTCAACCAAATGTGTGGCTAATTTCTGTCCCCCTGAGCTTTAGTTTACTATATGTTAAAAAAACCCTGTCACCCAGCCGAACTGAGGGACAGATGTGGAGTGGCTGTTGCCAACACAAAATCACAAATGATGACACAGCAGCAAAGAGCCCTGGCTCTCTGTAGTGCAGATAAGGAGTAAGGAAGCATCTCCTGAAGCAAAGACAAATCCCCAAAGATGCCAAGGGATCTGCACTACCAGTGTTGGGTATGTTAACACATACCACATCAGACGGGAAAGTGAAGAGTCAGCACTTGTGGTACAGGAGGGGACTGATGACAGGAACTGCGAATGCTGCTGTTTCTCACTGCATCCTTCCTTCCTTTCAAAAAGTTAGTAAAGGAAGGAGAAGGAGGCTGTCACAACTTGAATGTAGAAATGGAAACTAGATATCTTTCTCCCTCCTCTTTTTCAACCCCTCCATCCCTTCCCTTGCAGAGGAGCCAGCCATTGCTGCTCCCTGACAGACCATAACACACCGAGCTCATGGCTAACGTGTCAGACAGAAAAAGCTCTTTACCCTCCCTGGAATTAAGACATCTATGTCTTCATATGGTGTAGATTTGCCCAATTCCCCTCACTTCAGTGCCACTTTGCTAGGTCCTACCTCGAGTAGATTGCCCTCAAGATACCTGCTGGGAAGGTGGGTGGCATACGTGACTAGAAGCATCTTGGGCCCTAGAAGAGGTATCAGCAGGTTGCTCTGCTGCTACTGTTACACATCATGTCCCAGCCCACCTGGGAGAATATATACGAGAGCAGGTTTGTAAGTAAATGTTACATGTTATAACCTCTCTCCAGCTGTTTTTTTTTTTTTCCCCTTGCTTTCTTTGCAGAGCAATCTACAGTCCAAAAAGAAAGGACATGGAGGCGGAAGGTCAGAAAGAAAAAGGGCCTACCGAGTAATTGGAGTGAGCCTGTAATGAAGAGAAGGTAAAACAAGGGTAGAAAGAGATTGGAATCATGCTACCTAGCACACAAGGGAGGCAGACCAGAGCTGAAAGCTGAAAAGAGTCTGGTGAGTATCTCTTGGGTCCGGTCATACTGAGATTGTACCTAAATCAGGTCCTGCTGGTGTGAACTTCATCAGGATGATCATGCTAACCTGAGAAAGAACAACTAAATGTAGCTCAGCCAAAATATTCCAATAACTCAGTAACTCTCTGCCTGCACAGAATCCTGCTAGTAGATGGCACTTGCTCCTTATTCACATAAAAGCTATCCCAGATTCCAGCTTAATTACTCCATTTGCTAGCATTTCAGTGCATATGGGTTTGTAACACAATGACCTCCCCAACATGTGTTTACTTCTAAACTAAGTGAGCCTTTCCCAAACAATATTCTTGCATGGATAACTTAAGTTTTGAAATGCCTTAACAACTAAACGCTGAGAAATGCAGTTTCCCTCAGGAAATTCTGATATTTGTTATATCATTTCATCCAGAATTGGGAGGAAAAGCAATGATTTAGAATGAAAGGTCAACTACAGAGCCCTTTTCAGCTATGGAGAACTATTTGTTGTTGGCTGAGGCGATGCTCTCCGCCTGTTCCGCAGCAATGCCTCATGAGGTTTGCATTTCCCTATCCCTCCTCATACTAAACTTAGTCTCAGCTGTCCTCCCTTTCCCATTCTGCACTGCAATCCCTCTTGTCACAGACTTGATGCAATATCTCATGAGGAAGAAGACTATGTGAGACACTGCAATGACTGACATGGATGAGACATTGCTGTAGATTCAAAACAAGCCATTTCACTCCCCAAAGGGGGGACTGTGCCAAAATCAGTTTCCTCAGAAGACTTTGATCTTGACACAACTCCACTTTCCAATGGGAAAAAGTGTTAATTTCCAGCAGATTCATAGAACACCTCTGCCTGGTAGTTTACAGTCTCCTCTATGCTCCCAATGGATGGTTTAATATAGATTCCCATGTGTCCCTTCCAAGGACTGAGCATGGTCAGATTTCTCTGTAGTGTCATTTCTTGACTAATATTATGGGTAGCACTAGGTAAGGGTTGATTTACTTACCAAGCTCAGTAGCAGTTTTAATAAAATCCTCTGTGCTTGCTAGCTGGAGCACCTAGAGTGCCATTTTACTGGCCTGTTAGATCGCTGTCTGCCTTTTACACACACCTTTTATACACCTGTAAAATGCACTATATGTATGACTTTACATATATACCCACACATACATACAATATATATGTATGTATGCATATACATATGACTTTTATATACACATTTTACTTAGCAAAAATGTTTGGCATAATTATGGCTTCTCGTTGCCTTACAACTGAGTGGGCAGCAAGTGTTGAAGCATGCAGTGACCTTGCTTAAATTCACACACACGCACAAGTGCAAATTTCAGAGCAATAAACTCAGGCCTGCTTCTATAAGGGACAAGGAAATCAGGGTTGATTTGTTTTTTGTTTTTTTTTCTTAACATTCATAACATGCCAACTGGATAAGTCAAGAACAAACCTAACTGCAGCTATAGGGCAACTTGAAAACCAAAGAGTCAAGTGAAAAGATAGGTGAGTTCAGTCCATGTGCTATCTACAACCTGCCCTTGCTCTTCAATTTCTGCACAGGAATTTGGACCTAACCAGGCACAACCACGAGCACCTGGAAGCTAGATATGTCTTGTATCTGCTGGGCCCTTCAGACCCTGCTACGGAAGAAGCATTTCAGAGTCCCCAGGCCTGCTCCTATTTTCAGTGGCTCTTATTCCACAGGCTCCTCCACTGATCCTTGTTCCTCTCATGAGAGAATAAGCTCTAGGAATTCCTCACTTTTTTTTTTTTTTTTTTAATATCTAAAATGCTGCTCTCCTTGGGCTGCTCAGCCTTTTGCTCTGTAGTGCTTAGTTCAGGCTCCCCAAAGGGATGCCTGCATCTGGAAAAGCAAAGAGAAGGGGTACTCTCCGTATTTGTTCCCAGAACTGAATCCTGTCCCTTTCACTTGTATATTGGTTTGCATCTGGGCCCTTTCTGGTATGGCAGCCTGTGTGAGCAGGTGAAATTATAAATAAATTTTAGCAAGAGAATAACCAAACACACTGTGGTAATGTTCTTTTTCTCTGGTTGGAAAAAAAATGTAACTATTCACTGGCTTTCAATGGGCAGGAAATGGACTGTTCCCAACTGATGGGTTGTGCTGAGTGTGTTGGTTCCTGATTCTTTTCAGATTCAACATCCACTTCATGACATAACCATTTTGGTAGTTCTCTAGTGGAAAAGAGAGGTACTGTTCCAGACCGCTGGAAATAAGTAAAGGCGATTTTAAGAGCTTAATAACTGTGTGGTGAAGCAGCAAATAAAGGGGTCTAATCTTTGCCCAGCCAGCAAACTTAACTAACTACAATTCCTGCTGTATCACAGATTTGCCAGCATCACCTCTTGACAGCAGGGAAAGATCTGAAAGAAGCTGATGTCTGCTGCAGGATGCACCATTTGAATTATAGCTTCAAATCACCCCTTCTGAAGCAAAACAGTTTGGACTTTACCATTGAGGGCATTAGTGATTTATCTCTGCAGATTTGTGAATGATCAGGAGAAACCTTGCCAAAGCACCCTGGCTGCTTCTACTCTGATCTGGGCCAGTTTCCATGAGAAGATGCCTCTGAGAACAGAGCACAGACTTCCGGTGCCTTGCAAAACTTGTGCGTTGACCACTTAAAAGGTCATGCAACACTTCATTTCTACAGGAATTTTCCTAAATGACTTCCTTAAACAATTCTTTAAAGTGATTTGCTCATGCAAGTTGGGACAATGCATTAAAAGGAAGATTCAATATTCTCTAAGAACTCTCATGAGTAAAGCAGTAACAGTAATTAGAAGTGATGAGGGAGCGCAGAGAGACGTTTAGCATGTGGCTGCACCTTTCTGATAAAAATGCAGCACGAGAGAAATGGAATGAGAGGAAACTACTCTCTATACATCTCACATGGCTTGTCTATCCGCCTAAGCAAATCCCATTCCCCCAAAGTAAAATCTTCAGTAATGGCAATCCCTCAAACCAGCTACCTAGAATTTCCTCCTTTTTACACCTAAACTTGTTCTTAAAAAAAAATCAGTTGTTAACAGAAGCTCTTGGTCTCTTGCATGGACTGCAGAAGTTGGCTGTGTGTTAGCCAAGCCAGTGTTTCAGACAACACATTTCATTAGAAAACTTTTGACTAGGTTTACACAGCCCGTCATAATCTTCCATACATTGGAAATTTTGCCGCAGAATTTACTGAGAAAGATTTTCCAGAGAGAACTGCTCCTAGCACTGCTGTGAAGTGTGCAAGCACCTACCTTACACACAGAGAACCAGGCACAAGAGCCCAATGTCTGGATCCACAAACGAGTCTAGGCATACTGGCACTCAGTTTTTGTGGCCACCTGTCTTGGAGTAACTTAGGCTCCTAAATTCTACTTACACTTTAGTTTTGGTGCCTACAGCCCCCCCTTGTGTGAGCGTGTGTGTGTGTGTGTGTGTGTGAGTTTGTGTGACCTTAAAGACTTGCTTGAAGCTGTACTACTCTGCTTGCAGTAGAGTACAAGTATCAGTGCCCTGAGTTGAGATTAGCATGCTGGTTATCAGGCTGCACTGTCCCTTCATGAATTCCACATTTCTGATCTTGTAACCATAGGATAGCATTCCTTAATGATAAATATTCTATCAAAAAGCTTGTTTTGCCAGAAAAAGTTTTGGAGGTTTTTAATGGAAAAGGTGGGTGTTCAATTTGTTTTCAGTGGGTAGGTCAAAAGAGGAAACAATAAATTACTTCATTTCACTTCTTTGAGAAATTTTGGGCTGTTTCATTTTTTGAAAATTAAAAAAGTGACGGTATTGTTTTTCCAGAGTTTTTATTTCCTACTCCTTTTTGGTAATTTCTGGAATGAATGCGAGGAGGGCTTTTTCATTTTTTCCTTTACTTACATTCATAAAAGAACATTGACATAAAATTTAAAAAAACGCAAGATGAAAGCATTCTATTTCCACATGGAAAAGACTATTTTATTCTTCTCTTTGTTTCTATTAAGAAATTCTCCCAGGATTTATTTTAAACTAAATGTGTGTGCATACACCCACACACATATATATACTTCCCTTTTCCAATATGAAGAAAAAAGAAGGATGAAAAAGAGGGAGTGACAAAAATCTCAGTTTTGAATTTGATATAATTTCATTTTAAGTTTTCTCTGCTTTGAACCACGTGAGTCAATGAAAGGGGGGAAAGCTTCATTTTTGAAATTTTCTTGCAATCATTTTCCACATGACTGCCATTTGCATTTCAATCTGTTCAACTATGGGCAGATGTAGCTACTTTCTTGATCTCTGTGTTTGGGAAACAGCAAGCCTTCCAGCTCTAATGGTTTGTTTTGTTACAAGTGACAAGCTCCTCATGGTGTGTCATTGTGGGTTTTGTCTCAGCTTTCTCTGTATTTTACTTTTTAGCAAACACTGAACATATGCTTGGCCTGAGAAGAAATCCTGTCTCTGTGTCTCAGTGCAGGAAAGCCTGTGGTGAGGTGCTCTCAAGGTCCCAATGGCTGCTCTTCTGTTGAAGGACATTTGCCAAAGTCTGAGCAACGGGGACTGCAGGATGAAAGCTAAAGATAATTTAATTTAATTCCTCTGAAGGCAAATGTTCAAAGAGTTCAGATCTATAGATCCTAAGTAACTAGTACAAAAAAGCAACTGAAAAGTCCAAGGGATAGTGCTTGGCCAAGTTCTAATCTTGGTTATACAGGGTAAATCCAAAATAAGTCCACAGACTTTGTCTTCCCTGTCATTAAATCCACATACCTCAAACTACTTAGGCACTTTTTTTAGCAGTTACTAAATGGATGGAATGACTAGTAGTCATTTGGACGGACCTGATTCTGCTCCTACAGAGGCTGGTATATATAAGCATTAGCATGTGTTGTGCCAGAGATGAATTCTCTGTGTCAAGAATCAAACATTAGCTCCACTTAATCCATTTTTCTCAGTTTGGAATAAAGCTGCATTCAAAACTATATCTTCATCTTTGGTTCTGGAGAAATCTTGCACCAAAGATGGAAAAAGACCACCCCACCAGGGACAAGCACGCCCATCTTGCACAATACCTGGTTCTCTGATGGTCTTGATCTTGAGTTTACAGACCAGGGAGGACTGGACGTCATGGGTTTACAGTGCAAATCTCATCACAGACTCCTTCCCCAGATCCACACAAAATCAGTAAGTGGCTCCTCTTTTTTTTTTCTTTTTTTGCCTGTAGATGCTCTTGTTTATTTCTAACATGGACAACACTTAGAATCTGAGACTTTGCCTGTTTCCTCTGAATAACTTCGCTCCACTTTTTCAATCCACCCACCACTGAGACCCCAAATATCGTGTCAATAACAGAACATATGGCACCTTTCCCCTACTCTACTATCTCTTCTGCTTTCTTTTCTGTTGTTGTTGAGACAGTTCTGCACTCTACACAGCTGCTGAAGTGGAAAAAGAAAAAGAAACAGGCTGCAAAGATTTAATGTAAAACAGGCAGCATGACTGAAAATACCACATTTATAGATTCATATCCTGAGCCTAATTCAAATCCATGACAGAACAGGCTCCTGAAGGGAACTGCACATAAAAGATTCATCCAGGTTGGCTGCTGCACATGTTTCTTTCCACAGGTCTCAGGTCCCGATGCTGTCAAAGCATCACTGCTGGGCACCCTCATACCCTTCTAATCTCCAAGACTCACTGCTGCTAGGGACAGATCCCACCCTCGGCCCCATCAGCAGCACTGCAGGGACTTACCCTCAGTGCTTCAGTACGAGCAGAACAAAAAATTAGCCTTTTGCTCCTCTGCAGTTCCTCTCTCCCAAGCCATGGTCTTGAATGGCTGTTAGAATTGGTCAAAAAAAGAAATGTCTTTTCTGCTGAGAACTGCTGATGTTTTGTCCTTTGTTTCCATTACTAATTGACTCAAGAAGTCAAAATGTCATAATTTCTTGCAGGAAGAAAATTTCTGGAAAAAAAATGATTTGGGAATATATTTCATTTTAAAAAGATAAAAACATCTACTTTTGATGTTGCTCTGCTGTATTATATTATTAGATCATATTTGAAATGTCAAAGTCAAAACAAGGCATTTTACCTTATCAGAACTACACATTTCAATATTATGAAAATGAAACATTTGAGCACTATAGAAAGAGACGGAAAATGTCACCACAGGCATTGTGTCTTTCCCATTAAAGGTTAATCAGCATTGCCCTGTTCCCACTGAATGTTTGGATTCCAAGAAAATCAGTCTGACAAAAAAAATCCCATCCAGATCTCTTTGCTGGAGAGCAGGCAAGCATAATCTTTTCTTTCTGCTACCTGCCCTCCAATGGGATGATGGAATTGCTGTTTGGGATGAGCCTGTGCAGACCCCCCACATAAGTGCGCACAGGTGCCGTGGGGCAGAGGTGGAGGAGTGAGACCCTGGGATGATTTCTTCATGAGTCACAGGAAGGCTGGGAAATACTCCAAGGGGAAAGAGGACTTGAGAGGAAGAGATGCTGGCAGGACTTGGATTGTTGATCTGCTGATCAATATTCAAGAATGATTCCCCCCGCAAAGCAGAATAAGCTGAAGGGTGGAAAATATAATGAATAGCAGCTAAGTGATAGCTTGTCAGAATATTTAGAGTTGATTAGAATTTTCTGCCAGAAAATTTATTCAGTTAGAGATAGTTTTCATAAAATTGAAGTTTTTCGGGGGAAATCTGCAGACATTTTTAAATTTTCTGCTGCTGGGGGGGGGGGGKCAKGGAGMCCATAAATGGAAGATTTCAGATGAAATTGACCCTGATCTGTGCCTGTCCAAGCTCCAGAGTCTTCTTCAGTGTCTTTTATGAGCTAGGTGTTGTGGAAAAACTATAAAGCCCCCAAAGCATCTTTGGCTGGCATGTTCCAATAAATCATGGACAGGCCATGACAGCAATGCAGCACAGGAGATGTAGTCCAGTCTGGGAAACTCAGGATGGGGTGGGTTGCTAGAACTAAAACTCTTATGAGTCACTATGACAAGCAGGCAAATACAATTCTCTGCCACTTTGAGCAGAACAAACCATTTTGTCATTTCCTGATGAAATTCTTTCCATTCCATGTCCATTCCATAAGAAAACATGGTATTCAGACTTTTTTGTGCTACTTTGGAATGAAAACAAATGTCAAAGCATTGGGAATCTCTCCCTCTTTCTCCTGGATGAAAGTCTAATTTGCAGGCAGCTCTGATTACTTCCTGGGCTGAGGACTGTCTGTGTACAGCATGTGAGCCACATACTCCAAGCCTGATGCTCCATTCCATATGTATCTCTAACAGTCCTTGTCACAGAGCAATGATGCCTTTGTGGGTTTTAAAGAGAGACAGAAATGGAGTGGAAACATTGTCATTTGTTTCTGTATTCTGTAAGGACTTTTTGAAGAGTGTCCAGATTGTTCATTGCAATCAACAACCCATTATTCATTGAAGTTAAGGGAAAACACACACTTGAGATATATACATCATGAGCATCGTGTGGCTCTTACACCATCTCTTCCCTAGCAGCTAGCATGCTGAAGGCCAGATGGCACTCTGAGTTACACTGTTGTAAATGAAGAGCAAATAGTGCTTTATACCAATCCCAAAGTGCACAGTGAGCAGGCCCTCCCACCCAAGGAACAGCATTGCTGGGGACAGAGCTGGGGACTTCCATTTGTTTGCAATTAGGTGCTGGCACCGGAAAAGCCCTGAAGTCACCATGGTCTCTGAGAAACAGATAAAGCTTTTGTTTTTGCACAGACAAAAAGCAGAGCAGGCCAAACCAACGTATAGTGTGTGAGCACTGGGAAGCCTGATGAAAGGCAATAAAGAATGTCCAAAGTCAGCAACAAATAATATGGCAGTAGGAAAGAGAAATCTTAGAGGAGTCAAAAGTGAGAAAGGAGGGAGGGGAAGGGAGGAGAGGGGAGGAGCCAGGATGGCTGGGTGCCCAAAATCAGTGATACATGGGGTGAGCACTGCTAAGACTCACATGGGAGCAAGCCACTCGGGAACTGTGCAGAGCAAGCTGCAGAAGGCAGAACTACTCATCTCCTGCCTGCAGGGCATCCTTCTCCAGGCTTTATTTCTTGAAGCTGAATGACCGGAGGGCCGGGCTTCTCCTTGTCACTTCTCCATTATCTTTTTGCATTACTCCACCCCCTCCAAGGTACTGAAATACTTTCTGCTAACCAAATTTTGCATATGGTGAAAAAGGTGAATGTGAAAGTAGATGATCTGTACTTCTTTACTTGCTTGATACGCCATCCCACATCTGGTGTGATGCTTCTCCAACACCCAATGAAGAGACAGACACTTGCATTCTTTGCAACATGTATATTTGATTAAGAGCCCAGCAGAACAAAACTTCGATCATGAACTCTGTCAGGTAGGGACTGTCTTTGTCATTGTGCTTGTGCAAATCCTGCACAGTGGGGCCTGGTCCGTAACAATTGTGATCCCATATAAAATAAATAACAATAATGGACAGAAAGAAAATAAGATTGGGAGACGGTATACAAGAATAGGGGAGTGCAGACCAGTATAATAGGTATGTTCTGGAAAAGCCCCTGGAATCCTTCTGCTTTCTTGTCAAGACCAGATGTCTACTCTGGGAATCCAGAGCAGCTTCAGGGAGGGAGAGGTACCACTCACTCAGTAACAGGGTCAGGGTAGATTGCTCAGCATACAATCAGACAGTTAGTAGAAACACAAGGTCAGCTGGGCTGAGAAAAGGACTGAGGGTTATTTTGAGGGCCTTAATTTTCAATGTGGGCACTTAACATGATAGTAGCTATCTAGCTGCTTTGGGGGCTACAGACCTGGCATACAGGATTTGACTCATATTTGCATTCGTACCATTTGTACTTTGACAGAAGTATTTCCTTTCTTCTTCCTCCTCCCCAAATATTTTGGGCAGAGCTATTTTACTAGTGCTCTGCCCTGTGGGAAGGCTCTTATCTAAGAAGTGCAGGCCAGACTATTCATGGGGCTTGGCATTTGACCACATAAGTAGTCTTCCCTTTTCAGTAGGAATTGTGCAGTACAGTCTGAAGTATTTTAAGGGTCTCTGTGGTTCTCAGAGGCAAAGAGATAGCGCGTGTTAGATATTAAACTTCTATTGGTTTTATGTATAGCTGCAGTACTGTATATCAGAAGAACTTGGCGATCCTTTCCCTCCTTGTTGTACGTGTGCCTGGGCTGGGTTTTGTTACACGCTCTGAACAACATCCAGAGAGTCCTTTCTTCAGAGTCTCTGTTTTTACAGGCAGTGTACAAACGTATCACCACAGCCAAAATCTTCTTCCAGGAACTGCAATAAAACACACTGCATGTTAGACAGCTGGAAGTGATTGTGGATATTTGGGGTGGAGAAAAAAAAAATTACACTAGTTTTTGAGGTTTAAGTCAGCTGCAGTAACATTTTAAACCTTTGTCCTTCTGTTCTTAGATTGTGTTCTTCCATCTCTTAACAGCCTGTATTAAACTCCACCCTCAGTTCAAGCTGGAGATGAGCCGAGGTGGTCTTGTTTCGGTTTGCCAAAAATCTAAAGGACCCTCTTGTTTCTGCCATCTCACAAAGTCAGTGTATCTGGGTTAAGCTGTTTGCTGGCAGTAGGAAGTAATAAAAGAAGACCATTTTTTGTAGGCAGCTACTGTGAGGAACAGCTGGCAGTAGAGGAAGAAGTATGGAGGAATGTGAGCTGAGGAGACACTGATGTGCCAAAGGGTGCTGCTGCGGCAGGCAAAGAAAGAACATATCAAACGTAACTGATGGGAATGAGCCCAGAACACAAGCCAAAGAGCTCAGCAGCAATGTTCAGGCAGCTCATCTCTACAAGGACCCTGGATCCTGCTCTAATACAACGGCTACAAAGGACAGAAAAGGAAATGCCCTGCCATCTCTTCCAGAGACTGACAATGGACCTCTGGCCCTAGTCAAGAACACTGACAAGGCAGAGAAAGCAGGATGATACTGATGATTGGCAGAGAGTGACAGAAGGCTTTCAATCACCAAAGCTGGTGAGGGATCATGGGACTTGCAAAGCTGTGAAAGGTTTGGTCTGGTCAGCTCAGGGAGGGGAGAGAGGCAGCTGGGGAGCAGAGGAAAGAGATGCTTTGAGAGCAGGAAGAAAGAATGAAGGGCAAGTATGGGGCAGGGGCAAAAGGGAATGAAGGAAGAAACTCAGGGGGTTTCTACAAACAGAGAGTACCAGTGCGAGTGCTCCAGCCAGAGAGGACCTGCCTGAGCAGACCCTGCTCCCAGCTGAACTGGAATGTATGGATCAGGGACAGTGAGCGACAGGGCTGCAACCTTCTCTTTCTGACATGCCTCTGCCCCTCCAGCTGGAGGGCAGCCTTCTGAACCATCATGACCAAAACTACAGGGCCCTTTTACCCCAAAGCTGTCTCCTGTGTAACAGCAGGAGCCATCCTCAGCCTTATTCCAAGCAGCATTGGGCTTGCCAATGTACTGGTGTTATTAATCACAGGCAGGCTGAGGAATGCTCCCTGGAACCAGTGCTTTCTGCATATGGATTTTTAAGGACAGAGGGATTGTTAGCTCATCTCGTCTGACCCCATCTGTAACAGAGGCAAGAGAATTTCACCCAGTGTCCCCTGAGAGCCCAGTAAGTTGTATGTGGCTAACACCAGAACAGCATCCAGCCTTGGTCTGAAGGCACAGAAAGGATTGGGGCTTCCTCCTCCCCAGGGGAACTGTTTCCAAAGACTAATCAATTCCACACTTAGAAATCTGTGTCTTATTTTCTGTTTGACTTTCTCCAGCTTCAGCTTCTAGACTTTGTTTTTCGTTTTCATTTTGCCTTTTCTGCTAGTCTTAAAGCTAAGAAGCAACTTTTTTTTTTTTTTTTTTAATTAAATCTGGGACACTCTCTGGTTGACTTGAAAGCAAGTAGCTTTATAAACCAAGGAGATCTTCACCAGAAACTAGGACCCACCCTTGTCATGTAGCATCACAGCAACTCCTACATAACATCCTCAGTATCTTGGTGGTGCCCTACTTCTCTGCTTTTAATGGGTTTACTGTCCAGTTCTTTGCTTATAGTGCCCCTTGATGCAGGGCAAGCAGCTGAGGAAACACAGCAGGACATTTCAGCCTCCTATTCAGGCTGGTGGTCATTGATCTTGGCTGTGCTACATTGCATCTGGAGATGTTTAACCTTAGCCCAGCACTGGCTGACCTCTATTGAGCACTCTAACCTCTGGGTACACACCAGTTTCTTTGAACCTTGGTGCCCAGTAATAGCAGTACCAAAGAAGCCTAGGTTAAATGGCAAGTAACCAGGTACTTCTGATACCAGCAAGAAGTCCAGAAGGTTGCTGGGATGGAAGCATCTCCCAGAAGGCAAAAGGCATCTCTCCATAAAGATCACTCAAGGGTGACAGTGTGGACTGCAATAGAAGAAGGGTTGAACCACCTGGGCTAACAGAGCACTGCCACCCATTCTGAGGTCTGAGCCCCAAACACACTGGTGAAAGCAGGTGTTTTTCAGGACCCTTGTGAGTAAGAGAAGAGTCTTCTGGCTGCATGATGCTTTCTACAGACCACAGAGCTCTCAGATCAGCAATTTCTCCTTTGCCAACAAGGCCAAGAAATCTTGATGCTCCTTGTAGATAAACCTTGCTATGGTGTCTTTCACTGCATCATCATCTAGAGGCTTCTTCCATCAAGGAATGCCCCTCCTCCACATCCATGTCTCCTTTGATCAGGTGCAGTGCAAAGTTTAGCAGGTGTCTATATGTTTATTAAATGGGGAACAGCTTCTAGCTAACACTTACGCTGTCACTGGAGACTTTTCACCTGAGAACAGCCCCAAGCAGTAGCCATTAAAACTTGTTCTGAGCTTTGGATAAGTCTCACAAGTTGCCATGGTGGATACAGGCCACATAAAAGGTGCAATAAGAAGGCATGATCCAGAACCCATTGAAGATATTTTCTGTTGACTTCAGCATACAGGGGCATAAGCTACAAGGAAGAAGATACATTACAGGACTGGTTTTCTCCTCACTGAACAGGACATCAACACAGTGGGATTAGAAGAGATAGCTGGAAACCAGGAAAAGGTTGTGTAATTACAAGTTAGAGCAAAAGAAGATGTCACTTCTCTTTGGTTCTGTCTCCAGCTGAGAGAGTGGCTCATACACACAGTAATACAGAAGACAACAACAACTTTTCTTAGTCTTTCTGAAAATAAAGTGGTGTCTGGCAGGAGGTGGAGCTAACAGCCTGGGCTCCTGCTTCTGTTTTTCAGTTGCTGTGACTGCACCCATGTGCCTCAGTTTTACCTATCATTTTCTACTGTATGCAACATGGTCTTGTAAGACAGGTTAGCTGGCATTTGTAGATGAGATGCTTTTAGCAAGAAATGGCATATCTGGAACCAAGTTGTTCATATATTTGTACCAGTTTCTAGAATTTTAGAAGAACGAAGTTTTTCACTTCAACACACCTTTTCCTCTTTTCTTTCTTCTGGAGAGTTGAAGGGAGGGAAAAGCTAAGCAATTTCTCTAATCCAAAAAATTTTTCCTCTGCACTTATCAGGGAGACTAAAATTTTAAAGACAATGTTTTTTTCTGGTCAATGCAAAACAAGAACCACAACTACCCCTGAATACAAAAGCCAGAACAAGTGATTATGCCTGAATAAATTCTCAATAAACACACTATGAAACTTCACAGTGAAGACTGCCACCAGAGAAAAATTGACTGTGTATTATATCTTTATGCTTCCCTTTTACCTTTTGATTGCAAAGCCAAGATGATTCTCCCAGCTAAGATTCATCATATGATTTGCATTCAAATCCACATTCATTCTGTATTATGTCACAGGCAGAGGAGCCAGCGTCTGCATGCTGCTTTTCCTTTTTTTTTTTTTTTTTTGGGGGGGGGGGAGGAAGAATGAAGGGTGTAATTACAGCAGAGTGGAATTGTGCTCATTTATGCTTTAATCAGTCAACAGAGTCATTACTTTACAAATGCTGCTCCAGAGCAGTCAGCACTGTCCTTTGGAAAGGGAGGGCCTGATTTAGCTGAGACCAGGCTGTTCACTACACTGGGACAGAGTTGAGAGTTGTAATCAGGTCTGATATCAATACCGTCAAAGAATTCCCTGAGCAGAAATTAAAGGCTGCCATGGAGCTGACAAGGGCAAAAGATTTTGAAACCTTTCAAGTTTCCAGGTGTTGTTTTTTGCTTTTGTTCCAATTATATTTCATCACATTTAAACAGTGGGCATAATAAGAACCAGTTCAGGCTGAAGGATGGCCCATGTGCATGGAGAAGGAATCCAAACATCTGAGCTGCCAACAACCACCTTCTCTGCTGTTAGATACCTCCCTATTTATTATTGGTATTAATTATTAGCCTCAGTCCTATTAAAATACATAGATAACACTGACACCTTGCTAGCTGGGCTCCACACTGAAGATACAACCCTTGTGATGATTAGGAAATCCAGATCAAAAGTATTTTGTTTATAAAGAGATATTTGGGAGATGTCAGCCCAGCAATCTCCCTTTCCAACAGGATTAGCTGAAATCTAAATCATAAAATCCTAAGATAGATAACCCTCAAAGGGGCCTTCAGCCATTCAGACCATACACCCATAAGCTACAGTACCATCAATATGAAAAGAAGGGCTCTTAAATCTGCACCAGAGGCAAATCAGTCTCCTCACAGGATAACCAGGAAGCTTATCTGCCACCCCAGAGACAAGCTCCTGTTATAAAATTTGGAGATAGCAATTCTCTCACTCCTTCCCAACAGCTATAAATCCCATCCTGCACTTACCTTGCCTGTGTATCTTATCCTTACTGTACTAGACCACAAACTCAGCCCTCTCCCTTCAGCAGTGCTCTGAAAAAACACCAGCATCCTCCATAATGAATCTACCTGCAGGATCAGTGCTTTGCACAGGTGCTAATCCCCAAGAAGCAGAAACACTCCCCATGCTGTCCCCTAACCTGTACTACACCAGGGCCTAGTAAATCCTGTCCATAATCAATGTCAAGATGGCTGAAGCTGTGAATGCAGCTGATTTCCTTCAGCTTGTTAACACTGGAAGGCTGCTTATGAACAGAGCCAGCTGTGTTAATACAGTGGGTTCACCACTAATTCCAAGGCAGACGCTTGAGTATGCAGTTTACAGATACATTGCCATGGTGCTTTGCCAAGGAAGTAAGATCCAAAACTTCCACATTTAAGAAAAAAGAACTGATGAAAGACACAGCAAAGTGCTCCAAAGAACATGGGGCCTTTCCTTAAAAATAAGGTGTAATTTTGTAGCTAATTACTCCCAGTGCCTTTTCCAGTGGCCTGGGAATCTCTCGCTGACCATCTGCACGCACAATTACCTGCTCAGTTTTTCATAATCACTTACTAAATCATTGTTGGATTTGCAAAGGGATCATCAGTCATCTGAGTTTCCTTTTTCTGCATGTCTTTTGCCTTGTGTTGATTTGGCCAAGTAACATTTACTGAATGAGAGGCTCGGTAAGGTTCAAGCACCATTTCAGTCCACTGGGGGATATTTAATTACCCCTAGCCTTTGCTCTGCTCAGAGCTGTACATGGGGCTGGGGTTCACCTGGGCTGCAGCGGACAAACCAAGGGGCAGCATATAGGAGCAGGCAGCTGCGGAGGGAGCAGGGGAAACCTGGGGAAAGTTTTTGCCCTTGCCACAGGGACTCAGGCCAGGGGAGAGGGGGGCACTGACAAAACCTGGTTTCAGCTGATGCGTTTGAAACTCACAGCAAATTCCCACTGACATCATCGGAGTTCGATTATACCTCTGGGCTCTCCATGGCCAGTCCTACAAGCTAAGCCTCTAAAACCATTCCCCACCTCCAAACCGGAGGTGTCTCCCTCTCTGGAAGGAGGCCCAGCAGGGATTGTGCTGGTTTTATTGAACATGCTGCATAGTGTGAGGCCTGTCTTACATGACCCGCCCGTGGCCAGGGAGAACTGGCCCCCAGGAAGGGCTTGTACACAACGTCTGCTCTTTGCACTGAACGCTGCACGTCCTCCAACACCCTCAGCCCCAGCATGGACTCTTCAGAGAAACCCTCGCTCCTTCCAGAGCACAGAGGTTGGCCAACGGTGGCATATTATTCCTGTGGAGGCACCACAGGAGACAGGAGATTTCAGCCTGCCAGGCCGCTGCTCCCTGCCAAACCCAGCGGGAACTTTGCCATAGGTTCTTTGCAGACAGTCTGAGCTGAAGGGGCTACACGGAAATGTTACTGATACTGGACGCTTAAACTATATCTAAATGGTCTAATGGGAAGCATTTTGCTGTTTGTATGTGAGGAAAGAAACATTAGAAACAAGTAATCATTTCATTTAGATAGACATTTTTATTAAGAAAATTTTAAGTGCATACACATTTACCAGAGAAATTATGACAATATAAATGTGTTTATTTTCAAAATATTCTATGAAAGGAGTAATTTCAAAAGCATAATATAACTCCTCCATAAAAGCTGCCTTACAGGAAAACAAGTACAAAAGCTTTTTTCACATTATTTGGGAAGATATTTCTCTTTACTTAATAAAAATATAAAATACAGTATACACCACATTCTGACAACACTGAGTTCTTAAGGAGTGGAAGATGGGAGGTTCATGCAGCCCTTTCATCATGATAAATATTTTCTTCTCTGTGGCCACCAGAGCTTCATGTTGGCAGGCAAGATTTGGCTTGGTGTGGAGTTGGTAGAGAAAAAATCCAGACTTTAGGTAATGAATTCTCAGAAGCCCCTGGTTACTATAAATTGCATCACTCAAAACAAGTTGCCAGAGAAAAGAAGGACCCTCTAGGTTATAACAAAGGGAAAATAGCAACAAAAAGTTCTACAGGAACTGCGTTTTCAGTAAAATGTGTATATTTAACTTGGAATATAGCCTTAATTGCAAAAGGCCAGTGAACAGTCACCTATGCTCAAACACATTAGTTCAAAACACATCAAAAAGTCACCTTCATCCTTCCTCAGGCAGAATTCAGATAAGATATTCATATATACAAGTGTAAAGCTAGTATAAATTAAAAAAAAAATTGGCACAGCAATAAATACCATCTATTCTTCTTAAAAAAAAAACAAAAAAACTTAGCATTCAACAGCTGCAGTTTGGAAAATACCACACGTGACTATTTCACATTTATGGAATCTGCTCTTTCAGCACTGGTTCAGTGTTATCTCTTTTCCCTCTTCCTGTTCACGTATGGCCCCTACATCACTCCCATCTCCCCATCCTTCCTTTCCCTGATTTGCTCTTTGGTCAACAGTCAAAAGCATAAAGGAAAAACTAGTGCTCTCCCAAGCAGGTTTCTGTCAGTGCTGCCTCACAACCTGTTAAGACTACGGTATGCACATGAGGAATAGAGCATAATGCATAGAATAGCGCAAGAAGCTTGAAGCAGCCTGGTGACTGACTTCTCTAGTGTGAAGGGCATGGCTGCTCTTCTTGATTCAATGGTTCTCAGCAAATCACATTAAGCAGAAAGTAAAGCTTCCCTCTCAAGGTTATAGTTTGGTTTAAAGCAAGAGAGAGCTTTTAGCAGGTTCTCACTTAGGTGAGTCTTCAGTGACTCCTGGCCAGGCCTGCTCCACCCCCTGCATTCACATTGTACTTAAGCTTGCCCCAGGGGATCTGTGCTCTGGGCAAGGAAGGGA
Organism: Apteryx rowi; assembly: GCF_003343035.1. Classification (NCBI taxonomy): domain Eukaryota; kingdom Metazoa; phylum Chordata; class Aves; order Apterygiformes; family Apterygidae; genus Apteryx; species Apteryx rowi. The sequence goes on along the minus strand of NW_020450695.1, from coordinate 222,688 downwards.
AGTGGAATCAGCCCCTAGGAGCAGCCCCATTCACTGAGGGGTCTTAGCTGTGCGTGTAATGAATCTTCAGCAGCGCAGGAGTCTCAGGGCCCAGGCCACACCATGGGATTCCCAAGAAATGCCAGAGACAGAAGGCCCACAAGGCACCCAGACAATCGTCACCTGTCTGTAAATGCTCCTTAGCCTTGCAGGGAGTCCTTTTCCTTCCTTCTGGGACTTATGCACTTCTTGCAGCAGCAAATGCCCTTGCATTAACACAGCTTGCTCCTGAAATGCCCACTAATCCACCCCTAGAAAAGGAAGTTAGCCGGTTTCCTGCAATACTTCCGTCACCTAGGTACACTGCCCAAAGCTGAGAGTCAGGGGTCTGGCTAGGGTGCTCCAGCACTGCCCATCTCAGTGCCTCTGTCAAGGCAATGTGTTCACTCAGGCTGCGATGTGGGGATGTGCCCAGAGACCATTCCCCGCTGATGCCAATCCCAGTGCACTCCCTGTTAGTGGGGACTGGAACAGAATATTGTCAAGGCTGTACAGCCACATCTACCACCCCATCAGGTCATTGTAGTATAGACATCTGAAATACAATGAATTTGAGACCTTACTAAGGAATGGAAGGATATGAGATAGCCAGGGATATGCCCAAATGCAGGATCTTGGCTTGGGTGCCCAAATATCGTACTTAACACTGTGGGCTGTTCAGATAGTAAGCCTGAATTGGTGATTTCTCTTCTTTACTGCTGCGTTTAAGGGAAAGACAGTGCTTCCCCCTAGAAATGAAATCTCCATGGCCCTTACCATCAGCAAGGTATGCTGTTGAATCAAAAACAGAGGATTATTTAATTCTCCATTGACTCCAGTGGGAACAGATCAGACCTCAAGTTGTTGTTGGACGGCAAGCACACGTGAAGAATGCCCCTTCCTGGGTGTGAGAAGGACAAGCTCCATGTCTGTATCAGAACCAAAATTCTTCCATCTTTCCCCAAAGTCATTCTTGGCTTTCACACTCACATGTCAGTCTCTTGGCAAATCATTAGCAGTTGCAGATGCTCGTGTGAGGACAGGAGATGGACCCTAGGATATAAAGTGCAATCCGAGGAAGATACAAAGGACTCTGATTTTCTCATACAAGTTCTTTCTGCCTTTACCCCTATAGTAGAGGTTCTGATTCTACTCTCATTGAAATCAACAGTCAAATTCTCCCCAGGTACAGTGGTACCAGACCTTTCAAAACAGAGATGAATGATACTTAAAGCACCAGCTTGGTAATGATAATAATAGAGGGAAAGACAAACTCACACCCACATGTTTTAGGCATGGTACTTGGTTTCTACTTAAAAGCAAATGAGGCGATGTGGTCCCAGCCAAAGCATTCTCTGTAATAGCACCATTTTACAGACAGGAAAATACTTACAAGATTGTTACCTGAATCCACATGGGAAATAAGGCAGTCCCTGGCTAGCCAAAGCGGCTCTTTGGCATTAAAGATGCCTGCCACAAAAAGGAGTGATTAGTGAAACATCTTTTTCAGTGTTCCTGACACAGGCCGCAGGTAAGAGGGAAGATTCCTTTTGAAGCAACCCACCCAACAAAAACATACAATGTTAGACAGTTACAGTTGTTTTACAATACACACACACACATACATACAAATATAAGTACTGTGCCACACAAAGTTTGGACAATATGTGCTTCCCCCAGATCTCAGTGCACAGCATAACATGATTATTGCAGTATTTCAGGTGTCTTTTTCCATAGGCTATACAGCAAAGATATTTGCTTATACAGGTAAGAATTGGGAGAAAGAAATTTCTGGCTGAGAGAGGGGGTTGGTGCAAGAAGTGGTATTTCTTCCTGGATGTACTCTGCACAGGAAATTCTAGAAGATACATTGTTTCACAAGCAAACAGAACCACTACTACTGGTGAACAGTGACTGTTCGCCTGCATTTCCACACCTAAGAAATACCGCTCTTTTGGCAAAATGGGCAGACCTTCACTATTTCCTCTCTTGCCCCAGGTATCTCTTTTCTCCAAAGACATGGACAGACATCCTCTTTTGGATCTACCCAGAGCAATCAAAGATGTTACTGCCCTCAGGTACTTGTGACTGCAGCAACCAAGGCTGCAGCATTGCTGGTGAAGGGTCATATCAATGTACCTCCATCTACGTTGGTGCAAAGCCAGCCAGGCTAGCTGAAACCACCTCCTGCGGATAGGTGATAACAGACACCTGGTGCATGGCAGCATCTCTGACTGCTCCAGCAATTTGCAACATTATCACATGGTTGGATCTTTAAAAAAAAACATTCCTTTTTGTGCTAAAACTCACCGTCAGAAACACAGGAACATAGGAAATGCCAGGTGATATCAGATCAGTATTGTGGCTCCTAACACACTCAGCTGCTACAAATCAGTACCAGCACCTTGCAATAGCAGATGTGTATTGACCCAGCTGCCCACGGCTTTAGCCCTGTAGCCCTGAGTTTAATCCCTTAGTCAAAATACCTATAATCATTACCCATGATAATGCTGTCCATTTTTATCAATGTCTGATGCTTTTTAGAGCCTTCCTATGTTCTTGGCCTCACTGACTTTTGGGGGCAAGGAGCTCCACCACTACTTAGACAACATCATTGCACTGTACAGTTCATGTCCTTCTAGGTTTAAATCTCCAGGAGACTTGCATGAACCAAAAGAAAGTTAAATAAAGCAGAACCTCTACATTGCAAATGAAATAAAATGTTATATAATAACATAGGGTTAGTTTAAATTCATATCTGCCCTCAGTGCTAGGTAATAAACCAACTTGTATAGAAAGATATTTTTCTCAAAACAAATACATCTTACTACATGAAAATAGCACTGTGAAAGCAAGCCAAATTGTGCAAAAAAAAAAGAGAAAAAGAAAAAAAAGCTTGTAAATGCATGAAGCGTTGCTTTTGTGTTGCATGATAACAGTGAAATGTATTCATTCCCTAATACTGGTTATCTGCTCTCTGGGTCCTACAGTAAGAAATCCTGTAGACGGCTTACAATGCTTGCCTCTTACATCTTGAACCTCCTGTTGATGAAGAACAGAGTGAAATACTATTTAGGTTTATTTCAGTTGAAAAACCTTTGCTATCAGGCCTAGTCAAAAAGCAAGTTTGTGTCTCGGCTAACCCAAAGGCATTTCTTTTGCAGCCCCTCCAACCAGAATGTTCCAAACAGTTTGGGGGAAGTTCTCCACAAGGAGCTACTGGGACCCAGCAGGGCAAACCCAGCAATTGGGGTTATTTCTGGCAGGTTGTGCTGACCATAGTTAGTAAGGTGTTCAGAGCTAACACAGGAGAAAGGCTGGCTGGGAAGCTTATTCTGGACTTGAAAGCCAGAGCAGAGAAATATCAGTGGGCAAAAAGACTCAGCAAAATACAGCAGGAAAAAGGAGGGATTAAAACATACCCGAGCAGCCTCAGGAGTGGAATGGGTGTCACTGGGAATGCCACCTTTTCCCCCAGGAATGCTCCTTCCCACCCACCCCCGGGGTCTGCTGGAGAACACGGACTGCAGCACCCAGTCCCTGTGCTCCACAGAGGTCTGCAAGGGTCCCCAGGTCTCTCTGCAGACATAAAGGACAGTCCAAGCTCTGCTCTTGTTGGTGTTCAGCTCCCGCAATGGGGTGGCTGGAGAGCAAAGTCCCCTCTGAGTGTGCTGCCCAGACAGGAACCATACCCATCACCTCCTAGCTCTTCTCTCCTGCTCTGCACCCTCACATACCAAGAACAACTGGTCAGCAGATCACAGCTCATGGTGGCCAGTTGCCCAGGGAAAGTGAGGGTCACAGGGAGGCTGAGAGGCCATGTGCTGCACAGTAAATGTGTGAGGCACAAGTGCAGAGGTAGGGAGCATAGGGTAGGAGGCAGACAAATTGGGTCTCCCATGTTCAGTGTGAGCATGGTACCCAGGAAGAGCAGTGGGTTAAGAATCACAAGACAGTGTGAGTGTATCTTAGGTGCAGATGTGTATGGGGTTCACTGAGAACAAGGAGTCAGCCTATGGTCACTTTGTATTGATGGCCCCCAGATTTTGTCTGAAGTGACCCTTATTCCTGCTCCAGACTGATCAGCCTTTTATGACTTGGATGGAGTCACTAAGGCTGAATTACAACTGTAAGACAGTAAACACCAGGTATGTGAAAACCCTGATGCCTCAGCATGCCTTGTCTAGTCTACAGGATCAGAACACACATCCCTTTCAAAGCCCACTGGGCAAGTTAGACTGTGTGACCAGAGCCAGAGACAGCTATGGCTACTCTCCATGAGGTAGCCTCAGACAACTCATCCAGAAACAGAGAAGCATGACTAAACCATGAGCAAAATTCCCCTTTTTGAAGAGACAGAGGGCTACCAAGTCTTTACTGGGCTTTTAACTTTGACTTTGCTTCAGAGCTATTTTGGCCTCTTTGGGTCTGTTTCCTCAGCTGTAAAACAGGATGACAGACTTTAGCCAGCATCTCTATAAAGAAGACTGCAAGAATGAAGCAGCCCCTGCCCAGACACTGCTGACAATACAGAACATGGGGGAAGTGCTCACATATGTCTGGAAAATTGGAAGTGGATAGAACACACTATCCCAAATGTGCCTTTTACCAGCCCCCTCCATGCCCTAGTCTCCATGTGGAGAAAATCAAGGGTTACACATTGGACAGTAATCAATGGGTTGTGCTCTACTTATCATTGTCAACCTAGTGAGAAACACTCAGACTTTTTGCTGCACTCTTTGCGTCTCTTAGAGAATTGAAATATGCAGTGCCATTATAGTGTGGCCACTTCAAGAGAACAATGATTCAAGGTTCACAGTCACCCCCATATTACAGCGACTGGGCTAAATTTATCCCTGGTGAAACAAAACTGAAATCAACACTTCAGATTTGCACTGAGTTTAAAGATGTTCTGTCCCCTTCACCCCCACCTCTGTTGTGACTGAACTTTCCCCCTGCTTTGAGAGGTTTATCTTCATAATAACCCTTGGAGGGAGGGTACAGTTGTTATCCTCAACAAACACAGGGGAAAATGGAGGCCCAGACAGGCTAGATTTGCCCAAGGTCACACAGGATGTGTCTGTGGAAGAACAGGGAATTCAACCTGGGTTCTCCCAGCTCAGAAACTAGTGCCTCCTACCATTCTTTCTCCCTGGAGACTTTAGTGGTGTTGCACGGGAAGGGCAGAGTAGGCCCCGTTTCTTCTGTTGCTTTTTTTTATGAGTGCGATGACGTGGTCTAAATTAAAAGAAAAATACAAAGAGACTGCCATAAATTATCCATATACAAAGGTCTTATTCACATTTATCCTATGGTCCCTTCAAACCTCTCTAGCAGGGCACAAATGAAGATAACATCCCCATTCAGGCACCCCCTGCCTCAGAGGGACACTGAGCAAAAGTGCCCTGGTGACAGTCCACTTGCATGTTCTGAGTCCAGAACAACTCTTTTTGCCCCAACACTTAGGCCTCCCAAATGCCTGCCAAAACTTGCAAGCCAGGAGCCTCACCATCCACATGGTGTCCACTGAGGCAAAATGAAAGCAGAAGGGAGCTGGATTTCTGGCTTCCCACCCACCATTCCCTCTGATATCAACAAGAGCCTGTAGTTATTATATCGGATTTGTGGGCACTTGGAGCCTTCAAATGAGGCTGTGAAGATGCTTGCCTACATTGTGCCCCACCATGTGAGGCATTCACCCAGCACATGCTTGCTGGAGTACTGGTAGACTGGTTTTTGGTGTCTTGTAATTCAGCTATTATTTACAAATGAGATCAGTAAATACGGAAGTGCTGCCACATCTGAATTTACAAGCACTACGGATGAAGGCAGCAGTAGGCCTTGGCTTCCACTGCAGCCAGCCCCTGGAAGTTGGGAGTTTCCTTTCCTCTGTCCCAGCAGACTCAGGGAAAAGGTTTCTCCTGTTTGACTGTGTTATCTTCTCCAGATCCATCAGCTCTCTTGTCTGTGCCAGAAGTAACAGGTGAGCTTAATGGATTCCAACATCTCAGGCTGAGGGGAAGTTTAGAGTTGGGACTATGTTAATGTGACAATGGACAAGCAAGGATCATTCTTTGATCTCTGTTTACTTTTGGCTCTGTTAACTCCATGAGGTTCCAGTTTTGCAAATCCTTGTGTGAAGGGAGAAGGAAAGGCAGTCAAGGCTGGACTTTAAATGATGACTGGGATTGCTTGAAAGTGGTAAAGGGTTTGTTAGCAATTTCAAGAAAGGTTTGATTTGCCCCTTGTCTACAAAATGGATGAGTGTTGAATGATGTTGGCCACAGCAGCTGCACAATGATTTTTAAAGCCAGTTAAGGAACTTGGATTCCTGACAGCCTGAATGTATTTTACTGATATCTTGTAAGTGTGCGTATTACATGGAAATGTGATGAATATAAAGCAATCATAAATGCTAAGCAGAATTAGTGAGCAAAATAATTCCTACTAAAACCATCTCTGGTTTCACAGTCAACTGTATTGGACTACTACATTCTATGAATTTTTCCTGCCCATAGCTGCAGATTATAACACAAAAGATACCCTCTTATTGAAACATTGGTATAAATTAGGATATCTTGACGTTGGATTTTACTTAAGCAATTACAAGAGCCCTTTCTACAAAATGTATTAATTTTATTCCAGAAAAATAAATTCCCATGTACAATTGGGTTTTCATAACATGAAACAATTAGCCATTTTATTGCTAGTGCATATAGGGTAATGTCACATTTCATACAATTTCAGTACAAGTGAAAAAATATAATATATGGCTGATTGAAATTGATAGCTACATTAACATTTATAGATCTATATAGATTTATTTTACAAGCTGTTAGTAGTTTAGAGGGATATCGGTGTTCTAAACTACCAACATTCATATGGCTCCAATTCAAATATATGAATTGTTTGATGCACTATAAATATATTCCAAAGTACATTTCATTGAAGAAGTCAAAGCTGTGCACTAAAATATATGAAAAACATGCCTTGTGAAAATGCTACAGACAAAGCCCTGACTGTCTACGGAGCATGAAAATGCCATTGGTGCTAGCATTACTGGTTGGAAAAAAGGAGAATAATGCCATGATTACAGGATTAGGTGATGGAGATGTATGCTTTCTCTCTTCTTATTTAATAGAGTTTGGACCAAATTCTCTTCTGTTACCCAATGTAAACCTGGATGAAATCCACTGAATTAGTAGAATTGCTTCTGAGTTATAGTTAGGTAAACAAAAGCCAGAATCTGGCTGGAGATCAGGTGCAGGCTCACTGGTTTCAACAGAGCTGGCCCCAGATCTTCACCAGTGAAAGTGAGAGCAGAATGTGTCCTGGCTGGGTTGACCCACTAAGTTAGGCAGGCAGGATCTGAGCACGTAATCACATAACCCAACCCTGCAGATTTCTTAAGTGCCTCCTAAGTTCAAGTCTGATTATACTGCCTACAGCTCCATTGGGGCTGATAGTAAGCAGAAACTTAGGCATGGGCTTGGCAATTTTCCCAAGTTGGGAAACAAAGTAGCCCAGGGCCCTAGGATCATCAGCACGGGCCACATCCTGCTCTTAGGTTCAATTGTGCCTAAATCCAAAGTCATCCTAGCCACATCAAGCTGGATTACCTCTGTAGAAAATTTGCCCAAAGGACAATAGAGCTGAGTGCTGGCAGCAAGGAAGGCACTGAGCATCAGATGTGGTGGGAAGAGCTGGCAGGGCTGGAATCGCAGTCAGCTTGTTAGATGGTTTCCTTCCCTCCTCCTCCTCACTCACAGCCCCAGCATGGTCCCACAAGGGGCAGAGGGAGGGATCTCTTTGCCCCAGTAGAATTTCTCCCCTTGCTTATTGTAAAACCAGAGGGAGAAAAAGCCTTATTTTTTCCCTGTACCCCTCTGCCTTCAGTGGAGGGCATTCAACTATCTGCACTGCCTCACATTTGCCCTGGGGCCACACTCTTCCCTGCATTTCTCCAAGAAATTCCTCATTCCTCCTGCAAACGACTTGATTCCAACCCTGCCTTCACCCCACGAACAGAGGCAGCAGGGGTAAGGTTCAGCATGGTTACTGAGGGGTGGGAATGTGGTGGCAAAGGTGGGAGGGATTCTGAGTGCACAGGTGGGCTTTCTGGCCAAAATGCCACTGCTGGATCAACTCAAGATGAGGATCCTGGGCAAGCAAGGAACTGCTTTGCCCCATCACTTGTCTCATCTTCCATCCCAGAAAGGCTGGAGCCCTCCCCATCAGCTCAGCACAGAAATGTTCTCTGTGCTGCTCTTTGCTAACAATAAAATTCTACAGAGAGAGGCTGGGTCCACCTCAGGAGAGCCATGAACAGCCACTTGCAAGAGAAATAAAAATAGATGAAAAAAGCCTCTCTATCTGCCAGGCTGGTTTTCCCCTAGCCTTGTGGGAGTGCCTGATTCATGGCAGTGCATCTTGCTTTGGCAGATATTAATAGCATTCCACACTGGCCAGCAGAGAAACAATTTTTACTGTTAAGACCCACTAGGCCTTCGCTACCTGTGCAAACAGACTCCCAGTGTAATGTGAAGAAGGGGCTCCAAAGAAACTGAAATAATATAAATTCCGAAGTAATTGTAGTTTGGCTTGGGGAAAAGGGGGCATAAAGGAAGCATTTTCCTTGGGAGAACGGCTCTTTTAAAAAGAGGATGAGTTGGGGACCCCGTAACAGATTCATTAGGACAGCTTTTGCCTCAAATCCTGGCAAAACTCTTAGTTTAACATTTAGGATATACTAGAAACTGATGTTTTAATACAGACTAGGTCAACTCCAAGCCCATCTTCAAATCAATATCTGATTCCACGAGTACTTGTCCGCACGGTTAAAGCCAGCCCTTAACGTTCTACCCTTTAATAATTCAGGATGTGTTAGCTGTTAAGTCCATTTTTCTCTTGCCTTACTTGTTTAAAGCTTTCTCCAGATATTCCTGAATCCACTTTAACTTGGGATCAATGCACACTTGCTTGCTGTTGTTCTTGAGCCTTGCACTGCCAAAGGAGAAGAGTTAGAGTGAGTCTAGTGTGCAACACTCCTCAGCCCACACTCCCAGCTTTATTTGGCACACAGGTTTGCCACATGCAATTCTATTATGGACAATGGTGCTGTGTCTGATTTCCCTGGATGTTGGTGCTGCTCTCAGATAACCTATGAAGAGGCTGGGATATCCATTCTGTCCTCAAGAGACTTAAGAATCTTCCCAGGTTTGAAAGACTGATGCAGTTTGTCCCCTCTGATGCTGATTCCTGGGGTCTGTGCTGGTATGCTTGGGGTGAAGAGATGAAGAACTTGAATCTGAGTTTTCCAGTTTACACCTACTAGTTCAGTAGATTGCAGGCAGGAAGAGAACTGGAAGTACCACAGTGCCAGAGGCAGGTTTTCCCTCTTATTTCCAATCAGTACTGGAAACAAAGCAGAAACCTCTTGAGGGGTTTCTCCTTTTTCCTGAATGTCCAAGCTGTACTTTCCAAATCAGAAATTTTAGCTAATTTGAATATGTTGCGAAGAAAATATCCAGACACCTATCTGAAGCAAAATCCCCCTGACAGCCTGGGGTTTGGGTTATCTACGTGTTTCAGACAGAAGCAGTACAAATAGCTCTTCAGTGATGTCAGCAGTCTCACCCTTCAGGGATCTCAGGACTTCTTAAGAGTGCTGTGATCCCTCACTTCCCCCTAAGCACACTGCCTCTTCCCCAGATGCTTAAAAATTTCCCCTTAAGCAGCCTGCCATGTAAAAGCGCCAAGAATAGCAATTTCATGGAAATGTCCATAGGAGTAAGTTCAGCACTTGTTTAAGTACTTTGTTGGATGGGAGCCAAATGTTCCCTACTTTATAAAAAGAAATCTGCAGAGCACAAAAACATGGAGCAAGAAGCAACAGGTCAAAAAGGCTCCTTGGTCTGAAATTATGCAACAGCATAGTTGTAACACAAACACATTGAAGATCCAGTCCTGCAAGCCCTATGCCAATAAAGTAGTGAATGAGCCTAAGTCATATTTCCCTTACAGCAGTGCCAGTCTGGAGTATTTCCAGTGAAGTGATGCCAACAGAAAGTGAGAATGGATTTGCTGATGTTAGCAATGCCTGAGAACTATTAAGCTGGCCATACAGAGTACAGAACCGAAAGCACACGTAACCACCCTCCTGCCACCTGCAGCGGAATTCCTCTCACCTAACATTCAGACATGGATTTTGTAGATATTTATTTCTCAGCCAGTCAGCCCATGCTCCTTTTACAGTCACTGGAGAGAACTAGGCATTTGTAAGGAGTGTTCACGTCTACTTTAGAATGCAATTAACTGCATGTTAAAAATGCTTATTTCCCTGCATTGCAACCAAGAAATTTAGGACGGGCTTGGTAGAAGCAGACATCCACAAAGGAGATTTCTGGATTTGGAGAGATGACTCCCCATAGAGTTGACAGCGAAGGTCTGTTCTTAGGCTTTTTGTTCAGGTAAAATTCCCCTCAACTATAAAGGGAAACATACTTGAGCAAAAACTGCAAGATCTTTCCTTGAACCTATATGGTTTCAGTGAGATTCTCTACTCCTGAAAATGGTGGAGTCTCCCAGCAGCTTTTAAGTTACTCACAGCTTCATTGTATAATGCAAACCCACTGAATTCAGAGTGTGGCTAAAGCCACCAGGATGAGACTCTCATATGTTAGTTCTGAGTCCATTTCAACTTCTATTTTTATAAAGACCTACTTCCAACTTGTGATGTCTCACTGGCATTTGGAGGTAAGCTTTTGTTTTAGGTACCTTTCTTTTTTAAATAACAAAAGGATGGTGAACTATAGGTTCATGTGTTCTGGGTATCATTAAATCACATTGCAGACACATTTGGATCAGGAATGGGTGAGAACATGGGTTGTTTCTGTTTCTATATTTTGTGCTCTAATCCATCTCTAATGACTGTAATCCCACATTAATCAAGAAAAAAATGCATACTGTATCCCATCTTAAAGGCCTGACATTTTCTTGAAAATACTCCAGATAATTCCAAATCCTCTACAAAGCCTTAGCATTGGGACCCTTATGACATCCATTGACAGTCCCAAAAGAGCATAAATCCAAACACTCTTTGCCTTTTGGATGCTTGCCTCCAAAACATATAGGTAGAGATCAGAGCTAATCACAGCTGGTTTTGCCATTTTTGCTAAAGGAAATTATTTCTTAGCTGGGGCTTACATTTTTTTCTCACTGTCCTCCACCAAATCCTAAGGCAGAGGCACACATGAGAATATGTGTGTGATCTGTCCACAGTGGTTTAAAAAAAGAAAGAATCCATATGAATAAACACTTGTTCATGAATGGATACATGCCCATCAATAACTCTGCACATTCCTGAGAAATCTCATGAAACCACACCAGTTTTCCAAATGTAGAAACGTTCTGGATGACAAAGGATAGATTTTTACAGCATTTATATTGGAACTGGAAGAGCTCAACAGATCCAAGACAGAACTAGTGATGGGAGCACTGCACATACACCCAATGTAGTCACTGAGACCCCCTCACAGAGGTCAATAGGAGTTGATAGTACTGGAGCTCCCTCAATGAAAAGATGAATGCTAGTTTTTTTTCTCTGAAGATTTTGAATTTTGTGAGAGGAGAAAGGGGGTCACCCATAAACAAACGAACCAAAAAGGTTTTCCTAGACCACAAAAAAAACCCAACTCAACAAGCCCATTCTTCATGAAAATTAGTGCTTCTTTTTGAGCAAAACAGGACATGGGGTCACATAATCACAGAGGTAGGATACAGCTAGGAAACATCTAGCTGGGTTCCTTTGTGTGGGGTAAAGCAGAGTCTAGCTGCATCTGGCTCAAGGAGTGAGAGGTGAACTGGAAATCACTGCATGAGGCAGAGACCTAGCTGTAGCAATGAGCAGGGCTAACCTGTGAGGCAGCAACCAGCTCTGTGACTCTCGCTAAGATTTGCACCCAGCGGAAAAGATTTAAGAGACTTACACAATCTGAAGTGAGCAGTTGGGTGTGGAGAGGATTTTGAGGTGCTTAATGTTGGCTCTTGCCACGTTGCTCTCGTAGAATCGACAGGGACATCGGTAAGTCAGGCTGACAGGTTTCTCTGTGGGACACAGCGAGAGAAAGGACATGTTACTCCCTCTTACTCCCTGTGAGCAGTACAGATACACAGATCAGGGCTGACAGAAACTCTTCTCCAGCTCTCCAAATATGCAGGTGAAAAAAAGCAATAGAAAAGTTGTAGCTTTGGAACAGCATCTGTCCACAGCTCACAGTACAATCCTCTTGCCCCAGTCCCCAACCTTTTAATCCTGGTGCGTGGGATTTCAGAAGACAAAAGAAAGGGGAGAGAAATTGGAGATAAGAAAAGAAGAGATTAGAGTAAGGAGCCACTCCATTGTACAGGGATGCTCCTGGTAATTAGACAAGATAAAGGCCAAAAGAGGGGGCACTTGTCCTCAGTGTTGTTCTTGCCAAATGATTTTGACCCGAGGCCAAATTAGAAGGTAGCCAGAAGAAAGCAATGAATTCCAAAGAGTACAGATCAAAACAGCTCGGCTCAGGTGCAGGCTTTTCACCGGGGACTTACTGGCTACAGAAAAGCCCTGAGTCTTTCGGGCTTTCCCAGGGCCCAGCAGCTGACCTTTTCCACTACAGCCAACCTTTTACTCTCAGTAGAGCTATTCGCACAAGGAGGTGTAACTCAGCGATGCAAGATCACAGTGGTTTTAAAGAAGAGATTTGGAGTCTTTTGAACTCCGAGCTATGGCAAAGTAACAGCAATTCAAGGAGACAGTTATCAGGCAGTGTGCTCTCCACAAACTAATCAGGGACCACCAGACTGGATGAAAATCTTATCACTAGCATCATTGGGGACTGGATTAAATTTAGCCCCCTAGGTTAAAAAGCAGCAATGAATATACATGCAGCACTGAGAAAAGCAGCCTGGCTCTCATCACAGCATCTGATGCAGTCCTTCCTCTGCCTGATTTCTCCATGTAAGGACTGAATTACCAATAACCAAGTGTACGTAAATAAGGTCCTTACTCTGTGTAGGAGCTTCAAAGCCCCATGCACACTGGAACACAAACAGAGAAGCCATGCCTGGAAGTCTAGAAAGAGCTGCCTAAGATTTCAAACCATTTCCCATTGGAGCAGTTTTCAGCCTCTGAGGACAATTACATTCATAGAAAGGGACTAACCCATGAGGTCTGATTCATGCTGCAGATGGTCAGATCCATATCTGACAGGGCTTTGGATCCAGCATGGCAATCTGCAGCCATGCTTATTTAGCCACCTGGGAGCGTTCACAGCATCCGGACCCAACTCCCTTAAAGGCAGAGGAAGAGATATAGAGCAGGGAAGGGCTTGGAATCCTCAAACTGCTGTCTAGGAAGGTGAGAAAAGAGATAGCTTTTCAAAGTGCAGCTGATCTGCATATATTACACATTTACCAATGCCTCTCTCTAGCAAACACAACCACAGGCAACACAGTGAAGTTGCCCTCTCCTCAGGAGGGAAAATCTTTTTTTTCCCCAAGCTCCTCATATTACAAGCAATGAGCCAGAGTCTGATCTGGCAAATATGCAAACGCAGAGGAATTCATTACTGTAAGCAGAGTTTCTCCAGATTCACACCAAGGCTCAAAATCTGAACAAGAAGTTAACAGAACTGGAGGACTTTTTCCCTCAGTGTTCATGCCAGTCGGTCACTTTGAATAGTGATATCATTTGTAAGTTAAAAAATGGGAGGAGAAGCTCAAATCTGATATGGGGTAGGGGGAGGGAGGACTGCAAGGTTGCCACATCATTCATTCTAAGCCATGCAAACTTGCACGATACTGATTAGTGCTAATGTGGCAGTAGCTACTAGGCTAGTAATACTAGACACCAGTGCAAATCTGTGCCTGATAACTACGGATCAGTGGGTTTATATAGGAAAGGGAGACTGAAATTGAACGCAACTGTTGAACAACTCTCAGCACAGCTGCAGAGGAAGTGCCTCTGCAAGCTTGTACTAATAAAGTAAGTTTAAGCAAACTTTACCCTAAACAATGAGCATGGATGAACTGTTCAGATCTGTGATCTGAGAAGGCAATCCTGTCCTCTCTGAGACTGAGAGGCAATTTTGATCCCATACCACTTGAAATCAGAAGCAAGGAGAGTTTACCCATCACTAAAAGTGTAAGTCCCAAGGTTGTTTCCACCCAGCAAAGCACATTCAGCACTGAGAGGAAGAGAGGATGTCCCAGCATTTGGCATCCTTCTGTCACTCCAGTGTGAGGTGCAGTGACCACTTCTCTCCTGGCACAAGAATCCCTTTGGTGTTTCTCTGTTCCTTGGTTGCTGATCAGGAGCAGAGCCACAGAAAGCAGGCAGCATGTGCATTGGATCAGCTCTCAGCATCATTAGCAGGAAACTAGCACCTCCTGCCACTGCTCCTCTAGCGCTCTGGCTCTGAGAGCTTGCTGTAGCTTGCTCTGCTCTCAGCGAGCTGTCGCCAGGGAGATCTAGTGCACATAGGATTCCCCACCACGGGAACCCCTACCATTCTCAAGTAGGGGAATATTTGGGAAGGGGGCATTGCTGGTCTCACCCCAAGGCTGATGAATGGGTCTTCCTAATCTCATTTCGAAATTTGGAACAAGTTGTTCAATGTACAGTAGAGTTGATTAAGCCAGTTATTCTATGGGCTTGCATTGCAAGAGTGAGTGCTCTGTGGGTTCTCTGATATCCAATAAACATTGAGCACATGCTGAGGCCATTCCCTCCGCAGGACACATTAGTATGGTCTGTTACTTGTACTGCTACATGAAAACTGCTTTTTCATGAAGCTGATGGTACATAAAGTCTGAGACCTTTATCTGTCTGGCATACTTGGCTGAAATAGGTGACTCAGAGCAGAATCTGATATCTCAGTGTCATTTCTTCAGCCTCACTTCCTTAGACAAAAAGAAAAAGAAACACTTCTTTTGGTCCTGGCTAGAAGAATTTTTTTAGAAGAGTTTGACTGTTTTCATATTCAAAGTTGAGTTTTGCTGGCTCTAAACACCCACTGCTGCTGGGAAACGCTCACTAGAGACAACACACTCATAAAAATCTGCATTGCAGGGTCCATAGGCAATACTCTGCTCATCAGGGGTGTACAGTCCCTGTTTCACCCTGCACAGAATTGCCTTGCCTCAACACATGAGTTGTCAGCTCTGCACTGAAGTTACTGTATGTAACTAGCTGTGTGGACTAGGAAGCTCTGGACATTTGAACAGAGAGGGAAGCTATGTCCAGGCAAGTAGGCTGGGCATGAACAAGAGGTGCATTTGTCATTATCTGAAGAGGGTGTTGAGTGCTCACAGTTTGGCAACTTAAGACTGAACAGCTCCATTTCCCTAGTGAGTAAGGCTGTGATGGGCAGATACAGCTTTACCAGGATGGCTAAGAAGAACTCGCAGCTCTCCTGCCCTACAGGACAGGTAGTCCTGCAACTGCTTATCTGGAGCAGGCCTGTGAACACTACATGACATGCAAAGAAGCAGACAAAAAGGCCTCTTACCAGTGCAAGCCTGTGGGGTCTCTCTCCATACACTCGTTTATCTCCAACTGTTTTAAGCCATTCACTTACTGCAGTAGGCAGGCCCTGACATGCTTACTCTGCCATAAAAATACCCCCTGCCGCTTGCAACCAGCTAAGGAGCCCTTCCCCAGACAGCTCTGCCAGCCCCTCGGCCCCGCGCTGAGCTCTGCCAGAGGAGGCAAGGAGAAGCGAGGTTCCTGCTGCTCGCAGGGTGCAGAGGAGCCACTGAGCCCCCACTGGCCCCCTGCACCGCATTACCCCTGAGCCCAGGGGTCTGCACCCCTGCCTGGGGCTTCAGCCCTCCTTAGGGCTGACAGCACTCCTCCTGCTCACTCCAGCCTCAGACTCACCCCGCTGCTGACATCGCGCACAGGGATTGCAGGGTGCCCAGCCCTGGGCCGTGCTGGGGAGCCCCGGCAGCGGGCGGGTGTGCAGAGCCCTGGGGTGCAGTGCTCACGCAGCCTGGCAGCTGCACGGAGGGGAAGGCGCTCCTGGGGAGGAGAGGAAGGGCTCCTGAAACAGAGGGAGTGAGGGAGGTCTGGCTTTGTAGAACGGTGTGCGGGATCCCCCACTCCGTGCTCGGGGACCGGGGATGTGCCCTGTCCCCGGGGGGCACCACAGTCCTGCCTCGCCCCGGCTGCAGCCCCTGCAGCCGAATTGACCGCCATGCTGCAGAGCCGCAGCAAGCACCGGGGTCTGCAGGCGGGCCCCCTCCTCCGCTCTCTGCGCCCCTGCCCTCGGCCGCCGGCCCACAGAAACCAAACGCCCCCTCCAGCATTTTGAACTTGGGCGCGCGAGGCGCAGAGCCCACGCTCCCCGCGGGAGAGGCGCTCCCGTGCGTGCAGGCAGGCAACGGCGCTGACCACTGCCTCGGGCGCTGCCCGGGGCTGCATTGCCGCCCTCGGCCCCCTGCACAGGCAGCAAGCGCAGCCTGCGCGCTGCTGCCCACGGGAGATGGTGCCTGCCGCAGCCCAGGCCGCAGGGGTGCTCCAGGCTCCCTCTTCTCTCTGTTAAGGCAAACGCCACCCTCAGCCCGGTTTGGCATCGGGAGCGGCTCCCTGTGCGCTCTCTGTCCCAGGCACACCGTGCCCCACTCTCCCCTATATCCCCTTATAAGTGTATCGGGAGTTTTCTCCCGCAGCCATAAGCAGCGCCCCAGAGCCTTAATTCCGCGGGTCTCTGAGAGCTGCTCAGCCTCAACCAGTGCAAGCGGCGGGACCAAACCTCGACTGGCCAGATTTGGTTGTCTGCTTATCTTTCGGGGTCGGTGCATATTCAGTGCTGGCTTTTTGTTCCTTTTCCCTGGAAAGAGGTTACTTCTGAGACAGTATTGTGGAAAAGAATCGTCGAAATTATCAAGAGCAATTAACTCTCAGTCTAAACAGAAGGGGTACTGGGGGAGGGATCCTTCCCCTCCCTGGTGGGGAACACCCAAGTTTCGGTCGCCGCAATGGGAGAATAAAATGGGAGCGGAGGTTTGAAAGGGCGCTCGTTACCTAGCCAGAAAGCTTTCGATGAGGGGACAAAAGGCGGCAAATCTCCGCGAGGAGAAGCCACCTTGCAGGTGAGCGCCCGGGCCGGGCTGGGCTCCCTGCGAGAGCGGCCGGCAGATGCCCAGCCGCAGCCCCCGCCCGCCCCACGCAGCGCCGGCCCCGCCACGCGCGGGGAGCGCAGCTGCCCTGCGCTGCCTCCGGCCTCTCGCCCAGCGGGGCCCCGCGGCTCCCTGCCGCCCGCAGGGAGCGACGGCGGAGGCGGCAGCCTGCGGCGCT